>NW_007726594.1:25265-44362 GCF_000696425.1 Galeopterus variegatus | reverse complement strand
GGTTTTTTTTTTGTGTGTGTATGTGAGTGAATTAATTTATTTATTTTTAGCTCTCACCAATAAGTGAGAACATGTGGTATTTCTTTTTCTCTGCCTGACTCGTTTCACTTAATATTGTTCTCTCAAGGTCCATCCATGTTGTTGCAAATGGCAGTATCTCATTCATTTTTATAGCTGAGTAGTATTCCAGGAAAAGATCTTTTAAAGCTATAATCCCACAAGGAAAATAGATCTGGAGAGGAGACAATAACAACATTTTGGGAGCTGGAAAACAGTAAATGTATTATGAGGGGTTGCTGACCCAGCAAAATACAGAGAGTTGCATTTTAAGCTGGCAATGGAGAATTGAAGAAGAAACCTGATATACACCATGAAATCCCCATATTTCAGGAATTGGCAGCATGAGGTGCCCTTGAAAATGGGTGGTGAAGGTAGGGCTAAGTCCAGCATGGGGGGTTGAAACCCTGTTTATAAGTAGTAGACTCCTAGATCCTGACCAAACCCATGCAGCTGCCACCTACCCCTTCGCCTCTGGCAGCAGCTGAAAGTTTATGGTCTGAAGTGTGTAAACAGGGGGTCTGGACAGGGGGCATCAGGCACAGTTGAGGGTGAGGTACCACGCTGAAAATAAGGGGTGAAGAGAGACTTTACTTCCTGACTATTAAGACCAGCAACCTTCTTCCCCAATTTTGCTGCCAGAAATCTTGGCTAGAATTATGCCCTCTAGCATGACATCTAACCAGCCAGAAAAGACCTTAAAAAGACTGAGACTGGGGCTTCCCTCATGTTATTTTACAGCCAGAACCCCTTCACATTGATGCCCCATACACAGAGCATATATCCAGCTTTGTAGCCTCTCACTCTTAAATATGAGTGGACGGCAAGAGTCATTAGGCATTTAAGGAATGGCCCTGACATGAAAGCAAGAGATCAGGAAAAAATATAGAAAAAGAGATGAAGAAAATTTGAACTATACAGAAAGATGATAACTTAGAATTAAAACAAAACAAAACAAAAAGATAAAAAGAATGAGGTAATGTCATTAATATCTCTGAACTTAGGGTTGGGTTCGGCCACAGGGGCATGTGCAGGAGATTGGCAGAGGGCACAGGGGGAGTCCAAGGTGGAACCCCTGCTCTCCTTCTGCCAGTTTGCCTCTGGCTGGCATGTCCTTCCAGTACAGGACCCTGCTGCTCACAAGGTGGCCTCTCTGTACGACAGCTTTCTCCTCTGGGCCATTGTACTGTTTAGTATTTTTCTTGAGCCTTTCTAAATCTCTTTTCATTATATTTCTGCCGTTGACTACATGTGTGGTCTCAAACAAGTCTCTAAGCCTTTCTGAACCTCAATTTCCTATTGGTAAAAGAGAAAAAAAGAGAACAAGAAAAAAAATGAAGAAAGAATTTTCCTAGCTCATAGGGTTCTTGTGATGATTAAACGGAACAGCCAAATGAAGGGTTAACACATTCCCGGCAGTATTGGTGTGAATCATGTGACCTACAAGCTCTAGCTTTCTTTGTCCTCATGGTTTTCTCTTGTTAGCTTGAATCCAGCTTTCAGTTCCTTCCCTGGTCATCACCCTAACAGTTTCAGAAGTGAATTCTGTCTCCTGTAGCTTGTATTACCAGATATTCTAGTATTTATTTCAATGATTGGGCAAGATTTTCACCATAAAGCATCTCCTAATTTCACACCTTGAAACAATGCAGGTAATGTAGATATCCTAGCTGAAAAGCTGAAAGACATTGACGGATTTGGGTGCCAGTTTTTAAAATTAATTTTTAAAAATCTGCTGGTGGGCAATATCAGAAAGCATCTCCTAATTTCACACCTTGAAACAATGCAGGTAATGTAGATATCCTAGCTGAAAAGCTGAAAGACACTGACGGATTTGGGTGCCAGTTTTTAAAATTAATTTTTAAAAATCTGCTGGTGGGCAATATCAACATGGTACAGGATGGGGAAGGCTAGACTCAGGAGAGAAAACAGTCCACTACTATGCAATGTTAGCTAAATGCCATGCTTGGAGAAAGTATCTTAGCATCTCATTGACAATATTTAAGTATCCCAGTAGAGAAACCTGTATTTCTATGGGGCAGAGATTGCCGATTGCCCCCCAGATGCTTTCTCTGCTTCCTTCTAAGCTGGGCACTTTACTACCTGGCAGAAGACTGCCTTCTCTTGCTTCCTTGTGGTTCAGCTGTGGCCACATGACTAAGTTTGGACAGTGAAATGTGATGTGGAAGTGAGTGTGCTGTGATTTCCAAAGTGTCCTTCAAGGCAGGGTGCACGTGGCTTCTTTACCCCTTCCTTATCCCTGATGTGTGGGATGCAGACATGATGGCTACAGCTCAAGGAATCATCTTAAACCATGGGTTGGCAAGCCAAGGACAGAGAAGGGCCCCTGAGTGGCAGTCTGGGTTCCTGACTACGGATTCACCATATGAGCCCTCAACTGCCTGCCTCAGGTTTCTATGGTGTGTTTATGTCACGGTTGTTATCTTTTATTTACTTTTTTTAAAGAATGCAGCCTAACCTATTCTAACTGATGCATCCAGTCTCTGAGTTTTGGATATAGGAGACAAGAGCCTATAGATGTTTTCATTTGTCTTGGATCTCAGTGAAGCAATCGGAGAGGTGGAATTAATAATTCATTTCTGAATTCCAGGACAGTTTTTTGGCAGCGATCCACGCTACCTTTATAATATTCTCTTTTTCTCTACCCCTCCCCACAGTCTCATTTTTCTCTTCTTTTTTTTCAAAAGCTGAGGTTCAGGCCTTAGTTTTCAAAATCTGGTACTTATTGAGGTTTGGATTACAAGTGTTATTTGAAGGAGGCTTTAATGTGTTTCCAAAGCCACTGCCTAATTGTAGAAGTGAAGTGTCAAGAAATAATAGAACCCTGCTGTAAGCAAGGGTCCAATAAATTATTCAGAGTTTTTAAAGGATGCTTTATTATCAGATGTTTATTGCTTTAAGGTCAGAAGAACAGAGAAAGAACACAAAAGAGCCCTTGAAGTCATCCTCTTTAGGCTGGTGAAATGTTACTACAAGCCCCGCTGTCGCTACCCTCACTGTCTGCTGTCCTTGGGGTTTGATGAAGATGGAAATTTAATTATTACCAGAAGCCCACCCAGATAGTTAAATAGAGTTCAATAATAACTCTGTGAGGGAGGGAGCTGCTGCAACCCAAGAAATGGGGAGCAATTAAGTCTTCTTCAGGCCAGAGAAAGACTCATGTTATAACAGAAATTCCTCACTATAGCACTACCACTTTCTCTACATCATCACGAAGAACCAGAAGCTAAGATGAGATGTGTGTAATGCTGTCCACGAAAGACGCACAGATGAATGTGGATCGAGCTAATCATCGATGCATGACCACATGATTTGACTATCAAATTAAGCAAAAGGAAAACAAAACTAATCATAAAAATCCCACCCCCTAGGCCCCACCTAACAATAGTATCATAGATATTCAAGGTGTAAAACTACCAATTTTTTTTTCTTTTTGTCATCTCAGAGAAAATATCTGTGAGCCTACAGCTTGAAAAACAATTATTTATAGGTTATAAAAGCATTGTTTCTTTATGAATCCATGAAATCTCTGCATCTTGATGATTAATGTTTAAATAAGTACTCCCTTTTGTGAGCTGGAAGGAAAATGGCTGGTGAGATGTTTCCAAATTGGTTATTTTTGGCTTGTGGAGGGTGGGGAGGAAAAAAGAGGGTGTTGAGAAGATTGGGAAGCCTGAAGCCCCCAAATAATGTTTGATTTGTTATAGACTTTGCCCTGCTACCTTATCAACTTGTTGAGATCACTCTTCCATCTCAGCCTGACTGCATCTCTCAGTTCATCCTACGTTATCTCTCATTTTTCATCCACCCTTTCTTGAAATCCCCTCTTATGTGCCTCAACCAGAAGATAGTAGAATATAACGGTGGAGAGATGGATGCTGGAGTTAGACTCCTGGGTTTGAAATCTGGCCCCCCACTTCCTAGCAAGTGATCTTGGGTAGTTTTCATACCTGTGAGATGGAGACAGTGCAATATATGGGTTGTTATGGGGATTAAATGAGTTATTATTTGTAAAGTGTTTGGCCGTACAGTAGGTACCATATAAGTGTTTGTTAAGTGTTTAGGAAAACAATTCTTATGAACTCCAAAGCTATAAATTGCCTACTCAAAATGGATAAACGAACGAAGAGTTATCGTCTCTCCAACTAAGGCAAAATGTGTATGTGTATGTGGGGGTGGGGAGGGGTGTGGTAAAAACTGGGAATCCCAAAGATGAAATGCCTGGGAAGCCCTGACTTACATGCTCCCACCAGTAGTTTGGTCATGGCATCACTAGCAGTGAGGTCCTAACCAAGGGGCCCTTGGACTTCAGTGTCATGTGTTGGATCAGGAGGCACACAGAGGAGGGAGGAGTTGAGATCAGCGAGGATCACCTCAGTTATGCAGTGAGCTGACGTGGGCACAGGAGGGTCGTGCTTTGCTAAGGCAGGGTGGTCAGAGCAAAAGTGTTAAAGACACGATGTGGGACAGCTTCAAAAACACGGCCTTGCCAAGGATGCTGGTAAAGAAACAGTGTTGCCAGGCTGGATCAGCGGTGGGGTGGTCCCTGAGCTGCAGGTTGAGCGAGACCACGCCCCAGCAGGTGACGGGCAGATGCTGCCAGGCTCTTGTGATCAGGACTAGAGGATGCCCCCAGTGAATGCTCAGCACAGGAGACCAGTCCTCCAGCAGTGGTTACACGAGGAGCAGCATATATTTTGAAGGCAGAAGGAATATGGGCTCTCGGCCATTGATCTCTGACCTTCCATTTCCTCATCTGCAAAATGAGGATCGCAATAATAATGTTTACTCCATGGGTTTGTCACAAGGATAAAAAGGTGAGTCTAAAAGTACTTTGTAACTAGAAGTATATTTTACTGATATTAGTTATGATTATGCAGATGATTTATATATTTTGTGGTTTGTTTGCAATGCAAGAATGACATATTTTATACCATGGAGATATTCCTAAAAGGTGTGTAAATATCTTCTCACTACTAGATCTCAGATCCTTTAAGAGAGAAGACCATGATGTATTCATTTCAGTAATCTCATTTACTCTTTTGTCCTAACACAGTGCTTTTTCTGTCATTAGATGCAGAACAGAGTGTCTTGCTCCTCAAAGGAATTGTGTGGGAAACAATCATTTTATAAGGGAACTTATCAATGCCTCATTAGCAGCTTTAAAATCTAATTTTTTTTTTAACATGAAGTTGGCTTAAAGTAAGATGCTGGCTGTGGTATCGTGTGTGAATTTACACATCCCTTCCCGTTCACCCCACCCTCCCCTCCCCCACTCATGAGATCCTCCTCCTGTCTCTACCTGGCACCACAGCTCTCTCTGTAGCTGGCTTGCCAAGCTTTTGGGAAATGTCTCATATTTGAAGTTGTGGAGACATTTTATTTAAATAGTTCCCTGAATTTTCTGAGAATATTCCTTTATTTATTTATTTATTTATTTATATTTTTGTTGATGAAGCAAAAAAGTATGACTTTAATATGGAATTAACATATTTAAGTTATATTTCCTTATTTCTTAAAATTCTTTTTAAATGTATTTTTTTTATTGAAACATAATTGATTGTGCATATCTGTGGAGTACAGCATTGAATATGAATGCTGTGTGCAATATGGGAAGCTCAAATCATATTTTTTAAAAAGCACTGTTTTTACACAATTTATTCTAGGACTAATCTAATCAGTTATCTAATCACTCAAGATGGGTTCACATCCTTATAAAATTAATGGTAAATGATTTTGAGTAACCATTCACTATCTGTTAATTTTGTTTGTTTGTTTTTATGATTTCTTTGTTTTTTTTGTTTTTTTTTTCCTTTTTGTCTTTTTTTTTTGTGACCAGCAACGGATCACAACCCTCAGTGTCGCGCCCGTACCGGACCGGGACCGGCCACGGGATCGCACCCCTCGGTGTTGCTCCCGCCCCTCGCTCCGCCAGTGAGCGGGAACCGGTCTGTATGTGGGATCCGAACCCTCGGCGGGAGCGCCACCGCGCTTCCCAAGCGGCGCACTATAGCAGTGCGCCACTGGGCCGGCCTTTATGATTTCTTTGTTTTTTTTGTTTTTTTTTTCCTTTTTGTCTTTTTTTTTTTGTGACCAGCAACGGATCACAACCCTCAGTGTCGCGCCCGTGCCGGACCGGGACCGGCCACGGGATCGCACCCCTCGGTGTTGCTCCCGCCCCTCGCTCCGCCAGTGAGCGGGAACCGGTCTGTATGTGGGATCCGAACCCTCGGCGGGAGCGCCACCGCGCTTCCCAAGCGGCGCACTATAGCAGTGCGCCACTGGGCCGGCCTTTATGATTTCTTTGACAAAATGAAATCAGGGGGCAAACAAGACCCAGAAATGCTTATGACATTGAAGACAAACATCTGATATGTCTTGAGTTTCTTCTTTTAAAAATATGAAAGCAGGGCCGGCCCGTGGCTCACTCGGGAGAGTGTGGTGCTGATAACACCAAGGCCCCGGGTTCGGATCCCATATAGGGACGGCCGGTTGGCTCGCTGGCTGAGTGTGGTGCTGACAACACCAAGTCAAGGGTTAAGATCCCCTTACCGGTCATCTTTAAAAAAAATATATATATATGAAAGCAGATTGAAGCCATCATCTAAGATAAAGATATATCACTGGAAAGGAGTCCAAAGGTTTATAACTATTTGGCAAAAACATTTATGAAATGTAAAAACTAGGAAGGAGGAACAGAATGAATCAATCAAACATTCTCTTTCCTGTGTGGAGTAAAGCTTGTTTGGAGTTTTTTTAATGGGCTGATTTTTATTTTGTTTTTTAAATTAATTTGTAATTGACATAAAAAGGTTATATATTTGTGGTGTACAGCATGTGTTTTGAAACTTGTCTGCATTATGGCATGGCTAGATCAGATAATTAACATATGCATTACCTTGGGTACTTATCAGTTATTTGTGGTGAGAACACTTAAAACCTACTCTATTAGCAATTTTTAAGTATACAGTACATGGTTACTAACTATAGTCATCATGTTGTACAATAGATCTCTTAAACTTATTCTTCTAACTGAAATTTTGTATCCTTTAACCAGCATCTCCCCGATCCTCCCCAACACCCCCAGGACTTGGTAACCACCATTCTACTCTCTGCTTCTGTGAGTTCAACTTTTTAGATTCTACATATAAGTGAGATGTGAATAAACTTCAAAGTACAAATGATAACATGAGTCCCGTCCTCATTTTGCTGGGAAGAGGAGTCTTAAAAGTAGAAATGTACTGGGCCACAGATGGGAGAGCAGTAAATAATCCATTGAGGTTGAGAAGACTATGAAAAAGGAAGGCTGAAGACATCTTTGGTGCACTTCATTTTGTCCCATACTGGACGTGGTCCAATTTATCTCCATGTTTGAACCGACAAAAGCAGGGCTGTTGCTTTTTTGTCTTACCTATTAGGACTGTGGTCTTTGATCTCCTTCAACCTTTGCAGAGCAAATCATTGCTTCAGAGGCTGCCTGAACCTCCAACTTGTGCCAGGGGACAGGTTAGCACAGTTATAAATTGCTTCTAATTTTCATGGTATGACCTACCCACCTCTTCTTCCACTCCAATCTTTTCTAGCATGTTTTTTTTAACCAGTCAATTACAAGTACCTGCTTGAGGTTCTGACTCTTTGCCCTTAAGTATTGTAAGTTTAAATCACTATTGCCCACTGAAGGGAAAAATATTCATTTTTAAGCTGCATTGACTTTTGCATTATTTATGTTCATTTATTTGTTTCCTTTGCATGGAATAAATTAAAAGACTTAAAAACCATGCATTTTTTATTTAGTAAACAAGTGTTTTCAAATGTAATAACCTATGATTATCTCTGGTAATTATCCTAATGTTTGGTCTCATTATGTCCAGAATTTTGTCATGAATTTTCCCTCCAGGAATTTGGAAAGATGTACAATATATTCTATTTTTAAATCACTCCAGCTTTGAGGTCTTACTGTTTAATTAGGACTAGAACAAAAGTCTCCAATTAAGAATGAAATGGAAGTAAATATTTTCTTTGGTCTTGTACAGAAAGAGTTATGAGGCTTTATTTGACTTTGAAAGTCTTATGATGAGTGCCTGTTATGTTATGAATAGGGCAAGAATTAAGTGTAATAGTCAAACCTCCCTCACTTGTATGAATCTGGGGAGAAAGACCAATGTGAATTAGAAGAAAAAACTGAATCATAGTATACCATAAATAAAATACTTTCACTTTGAATATATAAGGTACATGGTATAAAGCTTATATTTAATAATAGCAATGATGAAGATGATAGCAATGATAAAGTTATAATGGCTAACACTTACATAGTGTTTATGATGTTCCAGGCACTGTTCTGAGGGCTGGACGTTTATCAAGTCATTTGATCCTCACAGTGACTCCATGAGGTAGGTACTATAATATCCATATATCACAGCTTAAGAAAATGGTGTGCAGAGACGTGAAGTAACTCGTCCAAGAGGCTAAATAATTTGCACAATGAAGGGTGGAATTTAGTTACCTTACTTTTAATCAATTAATACTCATTTTAAATAAGCATTAGAAATGCCTCCCTTTGGCTATTGGTGAAATTAAATAAATAGGAATTTTCAAGACCAAATCTAGCTTGGATAGACCCATAGTTCTGTGAGTGGAAATTTCTCAGGCTATAAAGCATTCCAAAGAAACGCATATTTCCCAGTAAATAAATGTGGGAAATACCACTCTTTCCAACCCCCCAAAAAGAAAATTTGTAATGCTGAAATTTAGAGAGATTAATACATTCACATTTACCTTTCTGCTTCCCATGGGTTTCAAGTACCATATAAAGGAATGTCTAGAGCATAAAGTGTACAAGTCATTTTTGGAATACCGGAAGAGGCATCAGTTGCAAAAAATTTTATATAATACTTTGTTCATACTCAGTTTGTTCTCTCAGTCTCTCTATTTGGTAACAGAAACCTTATTCTTAGTCTTCAACTTCACAGACTTGTACAGAATGCAACTGTCACTTCATTCAGCTCTTTTCTAGAAGAAACTCAAGGTATGTCAGTGTGTCACTACATATTCAAGGTCTGTGATTAGCTGAAATGTAATAAAATGAATTGAAAGTATAGGGTTATAGGTGACTTGAAACAACTCAAGATAACGCCAAGCCTTTTTGCATCTTGTCCAGCTTGCACATGGAAAACAATATGAGGATGCGTTCACTTATTTGAGCATCCTCAGAAAATTTTGGTTGGAATAGGATAGGAATGATATTATATTCTGCTGTAGAACTGTAAATCATGACAAGAACAAAAACTGTCACCCTCTGCACTCTTGATGGCTATTTTGTAATCTTCTGTGTTATATGTGTAAACTGAAGCATATGTAAGAGTTCGTGTGACCTTGGGCACTTACAATGGCCTTGGGCAGTAAAGCAGCCTATTTCATCAGGCGGTAGTGAGGGTCACCATCATCACCTAAGTGTTTACTATATAGCAGGATCATTTTCACATTAATTAACTAATTTAATCACCACCCCATAGTTTAATTTATGGGGTAAGGACTAATATTATGCCCATTTGATAAATGAGACAACTGACGCCTAGAGAACTTAGATAATTTGGTAAGTGATGAATTAGGGTTCAGCACATATAGATTCTGGGCTCCAGGGCTTGTGTCCTTCATGGTCAAATCATGAGGATCCAGGGTCACACACATAAAAGCCTTTGAAAAGCACATAGTAGGTTCTCCATCTGTGTTAGTTAGACATGACTAATGCAAAAGATATTACAGATAATAACAAGTGAATTAACAATGAACATTTAATAATTTAATTTATTTTATTTTTAAAATTAATATATTTTTATCTTTTTTAGCCAATTAAGCATATTATTTTTTATTTTTTTGAAGCATAATTCACTATACATATTTGTGTAGTACAGAATTGACTATCAGTACTTATGTACAATATATGATGATCAAATCAGGATAATTACCATATGTATATTTTCAAAACATAATCATTCTTTGTGTCCACTAACCAGCTTTTTGATAACCTCTCTCTCCCCTCCCCCTTGCCCCCTTTAGTAACCACAGTTCTGTTCTCTTCTGAAAATTCAATACATATTTGCTTGCTTGCTTGCTTGCTTCCTTCCTTTCTTCTTTTCCTCCCTTCCTTTCTTTTATTTATGTATTTTTAAGCTCCCAGCTATGTAAAAAGACATGGTATTTCTCTTCCTCTGCCTGGCTTGTTTCACTTAACATACTTTTCTCCAAGCTCATCCATGTTGCTGTAAATGACAGAATTTTTGTTCTCTTTTATAGCTGAGTAGTATTCCATTGTGTATATATACCACATTTTTCTTATTTAATTGTCTATCAATGGACATTTAGGTTTGTTCCCTATCTTGGCTATTGTAAACAGAGCTGCAATAAACATGGGAGGGCAGGTATCCCTTCAACATGATAATTTCTATTCCTTTGGGTATGTACTGGATTCCTTTGGGATTGCTGGATCAAGGGTAGTTCTATCTGTTGTTGTTTGAGAAACCTCCACACTGTTTTCCATAATGGTTGTACTAATCTACCATCCCACTAACAGTGCAGAAGAGTTCCCCTTTCTCTGCATCACCACCAGCATGTTATTCTCAGTCTTTTTGATAATTGCCAGTCTAACTAGGTGAGATGATATCTCAGTGTGGTTTTGATTTGAATTTCCTGATGCTTAATGATATTGAGCATTTTTTACTTATTTTTTTGTCTAAAAGAAAGAGATGTTTTTATTTTATTTTGTTTTTAAGATTTTTATTTTTTATTATTAACATATTCATTATGATAGTGATTTTTCTTTGTGCCCTTAACCCCATGTTTCACTCCCCAATCCCCCTCCCTACTTCCCGCCATCTCTAATATCCTTAGGTTTGTTCTCTCCTTCTGAAAGTTCAAACATATTGTTGTGGTCTTTCCTTCCTTCCTTCCTTCCTTTCTTCCACCCACCCACCCACCCAGTTTTGAGTGAGAAGATGCAGTATTTCTCTTTCCTTGTCTGGCTTATTTCACTTAATGTAGTTTTCTCCAGACTCAGCCACGTTGCTGCAAATGGCAGAATTTCATTCTTTTTTATGACCGAGTAGTATTCCATTGTGTATATATACCACTTTTTCCTTGTCCAATCACCTGTCAATGGACACTTAGATTGGTTCCATATTTTGGCTATTTGAAATAGAGTTGCAATGAACATGGGAGTGCAGGTATCCCTTCAACATATGATTTCCATTCCTTTGGATATATACCCAGCAGTGGGATTGCTGGATCACATGGTAGTTCTATCTGTAGTTGTTTGAGGAACCTCCATACTGTTTTCCATAATGGCTGTGCTAATTTACAGTCCCACCAACAGTGTAGGAGAGTTCCCCTTTCCTTGCATCCTCACCAGCATTTGTTATTTTCAGTCTTTTTAATAATTCCCTTGCTTATTTTTTAATTAGATTATTTGTTTTTTACTTTGAAGTTACTTGAGTTCCTTGTATATTCTGGATATTAATGCCTTGTCAGATTTATAATTTGCAAATATTTTCTCCCACTCTGTAAGTTATCTTTTCACTCTGTTGATTATATCCTTTGCTGTGCAGAAGCTTTTTAGTCTGATATAATTTCATTTGTTTATTTTTTCTTTTGTTCCCTTGTCATTTTGGAGTCTTATTTGTAAAGCCTTTGCCAAGTCGTATATCCTAGTGTTTCCCCTATGTTTTCTTCTCAGAGTTTTATAGTTTTAGATCTTATATTTATGTCTTTAATCCACTTTGAGTTGATTTAGCTATATGATAAGATGTGTGGGTCTACTTTTATTCTTCTACACATGTTTATCTAGTTTTCCCAGCATTATTTGTTGAATGGCTGTCCTTTCCTTAGTGTATGTTTTTGGTGCCTTTGTTGAAGATCGGTGGCTATAAGTATGTGGATTGATTTCTGTGTTCTCTATTCTGTTCCATTTGTCCACATGTGTTTTTATGCCAGTATCATGCTGTTTTGCTTATTATAGCTTGTAGTATATTTTGAAGTCAGGTAGTGTGATGCCTCTGGCTTTATTTTTTATTTTTATTTTTGCTCAGGATTGCTTTGGCTATTTGGGATCTTTTTTTGCTCCATACGAATGAGAGGGTTGTTTTTTCTATTTCTGTGAAGAACGTCATTGGTATTTTGATGGGGATTGCATTGAACCTGTAGATTGCTTTGGGAAGTATGGACATTTTCTCAAGGTTAATTCTTCGAATCCATGAACATGAGCTGTCTTTTCATCTTTTTGTGTCCTCTTTAATTACTTTCAGTGGTGATTTGTAGTTCTTGTTGTAGAGATCTTTCACATCTTTGGTTAAACTTTTTCCTAGGTATTTAACTTTTTTGGTAGCCACTGTAAATGGGCTTGCTTTCTTTTTCTGCTAGTTCATTGTTGGAATATACAAATGCTGGAGATTTTTGTATATTGATTTTGTATTCTGCAACTTTACCGAAATTGTTTATCAGCTTTAAGAGTTTTTTTGGTAGAGTCTCTAGGTTTTTCTATATATAGGATCATGACATCTGCAAACAGAGACAATTTAACTCTGTCTTTTCCAATTTGGATGCCCTTTATTTCTTTCTCTTGCCTGATTGATCTGGCTAGTGTTGTTAAATAATATGTTAAATGGGAGTGGGGAGAGTAGGCATCCTTTTCTTTTTCCTATTCTTAAAGTAAAAGCTTTCCCCATTCAGGATGATATTGGCAGTGGATTTATCATATATGGCTTTTGTTGTGCTGAGTTATTTTCCTCTATACCTAATTTGCCTAGTCTTTATCATGAAGGGATGTTGAATTTTGTCAAATGCTTTTTCTGTGTCTATTGAGATGATCACATGGATTTTGTCCTTTATTTTGTTGATGGTAGTATATCACATTTATTGATTTGTATATGTTAAATTATCCTTGCATCCCTGGATGAACCCCAGTTGATCTGATGTATTATCTTTTTGATGGGATGCTGTATTCTTTTTGTTAATATTTTGTCGAGGATTTTTGCATCTATGTTCATCAGAGATATTGGCCTGTACTTACTTTTCTTTTTCTTTCTTTCTTTCTTTTTTTTTTTTGGAACTTCGTCTGGTTTCGGTATTAGGGTGATGCTTGCCTTATAGAATGAGTTTGGGAGAATGGTCTGTGTTTCAACTTTTTAGAATATTTTGAAAGGATTGGTATTTATTCTTCTTTAAATGTTTGGTAGAATTTGGCAGTGAAGCCATCAGTCATGGGCTTTATCTTTGTTGGGAGACTGCTGATTGCTGCTTCAATCTCATTGCTCAGTATTAGTCTGTTCAGGTTTTCTGTTTCTTCTCGGTTCAGTCTTAGTAGTTTGTATGTGTCCAGAAATTTATTCCTGTCTTTCTGATTTTCAAATTTGTTGGCATATAGTTGTTCATAGCAGTTCCTAATGATTCTCTGTATTTCTGTTCTATTGGTTACAATGTCTCATTTTTCATCTCTGATTTTTGTTAGTTGTGTCTTCTCTTTTCTTTTTTCAGTTAGTCTGACCAACAGTTTGTCTATTTTGTTTATCTTCTAAAAAAAACAACTTTTTGTTTCATTGATCTTTTGTATCTTTTTTGGTGTCTATTTCATTTAATTCTGCTTACTTTGATCTTAATTATTTTTTTTCTGTCTAATTTTGGCATTGGGTTATTCTTACTTTTCTAGTTCTTTGGGTTTAATGTTAGGTTGTTTACTTGAAGTCTTTCCAATCTTTTCATGTAAGCACTTATTGCAGTAAACGTCCCTGATAGTACTGCTTTTGCAGTATCCCATAAGGTTTAGTATGATGTGTCTTTATTTTCATTATTTCCAGGAAATTTTTTGATTTCCTGTTTAATTTCTTTCTTGACCCATAGAACATTCAGGAGGATGTTGTTTAATTTCAATGTATTTCTATAATGTCCAGAGTTTCACTTGTTATTGATTTCTAGTTTTAATTCTTTATGGTTTGAAAATACTTGAAATTATTTCAATTTTTAAAAATTTGTTGAGACTTGATTTGTGACCTAACATGTGGTTTAACGCGGGGAATGTTCCATGTACTGATGAGAAGAATGTGTATTCTATAGTTGGATGAAATGTTCTGTAGATGTCTGTCAAGTCCAGTTGGTCTAAAGTGTAGTTTAAATCCTGTGTTTCTTTGTTGATTTGTTTCCTAGATAATTTGTTCAATGTTGAAAGAGGGATGTTGAGGTCTCCAACCATTATTATATTGGGGTCTATCTCTCCCTTCATGTTTAACAGTGTTTGCTTTATATATCGGAGTGCTCTGATGCTGGATGCATATCCATTCATGATTGTTATATTCTCTTGCTGGATAGATCCCTTCACTATTATATAATAATCTTCTTTGACTCTTTTTATAGTTTTTTGTTTAAAGTCTATTTTATCTGATATAAGAATAGCTATTCCTGCTCATTTTTGGTTTCCATTTGCATGGTATATCTTTTTCCATCCCTTTGTTATTAGTCTTTGTGAGTCTCTACAGGTGAGGTGAGTTTCTTGTAGGCAGCATATAGTTGGAACTTACTTATTATTCCATTCAGCCAGTTTATGTCATTTGAGTGGGGAATTCAAACCATTTACATTTACGGTTATCATCAAAAGGTATTGTCTTACTCCTGGCATTTTATTGATTTTTGTATGGTTTTAAATAGGTTTTCTTCTTTTCTTTCTCTTTTATTATTTGTCTTCGGTGTTTTTTGGTTTTTTGAGGTAGTTATTTAAAATTTCTTTCTGTTTCTCATTTGCGTTTTTGTTCTACTAGTGGGTTTTGTTCTTTCTTGTGTATTTGTGGTAATGATTGTTGTTTTTCAGATTCCAGATGCAGTACTCCCTTGAGGATTTCTTGCAGGGCTGGTTGTGTTGTGCTGAACTCGCGCAGTTCTGTTTGTCTGGGAAATACACTATTTCTCTTTCATTTCTAAAGGATAGCCTTGCTGGTTATAGTATTCTTGGCTGGCAATTTTTCTGTTTTAGTACTTTGAACATATCCCATTCTCTTCTGGTCTGTAAGGTTTCTGCTGATAAATCTGCTGGTAGTCTGATGGGGACTCCCTTATGGGTGACTTGATGCTTTTTTCCTGCTCTTTATAGGATTCTCTCTTTGACTTTTAACAGTTTGGCTACAATATGTCTCAGACAGGACCTTTTTGGATTGAATCTGTTTGGTGATCTTTGAGCCACTTAGATCTGAAAGTCCATATCTCTCCCAATACCTGGGAAGTTTTCTGCTATTATTTTGTTGAATAAGTTTCAATGCCTTTTCCTTTCTTCTCCTCTTCCAGAACACTCATGATTTAGCTCTTGTGCTCTTAAGTTTGTCTGATAGCTCTCACAAATTTTCATTGTTTTAACTCATGATTTAGCTCTTGTGCTCTTAAGTTTGTCTGATAGCTCTCACAAATTTTCATTGTTTTAAGTTCTTTTTTCTTTTTTGTCCACCTGGGTTATTTCGAAAAGACTGTCTTCAAGATCAGAAATTCTTCTGCTTGCTCTAGCCTGCTTAACCCCTCCATTGTAATTTTTATTTCCTTGAATGAATCCTTCAGTTTCTGGAGTTCTACATTCTTTTTTAAATTTCCTCCTTCATATCCTGGAAAGTTTTTCTTATTTCATTGTGTCATCTGTCTGAATCTTCTTGTGTGTTATTGTGTTTTCTTAAGATTGTTGCTCAGAATTCCTTTTCAATCTACTTGAGAATTATTGTGTTCCTTTGGAGGTTTCATATTTTCTTGCTTTGTATTTTTTTTTCTAGTATCCTTACATTGATGTTTGGTCTTCTGGTAGAGCATTACTTCTTTTATTTCCTTGGGTAGCTTTTGAGGAGACTACCTCCTGTAGATGTGTTTTATATTGACCTTTGGGTAGGGTGTTTTACTAGTATCCTTACATTGATGTTTGGTCTTCTGGTAGAGCATTACTTCTTTTATTTCCCTGGGTGGCTTTTGAGGAGACTACCTCCTGTAGATGTGTTTTATATTGACCTTTGGGTAGGGTGTTTTAGTTCTGGTTCTGGGTAGACACAGTGGTGTAGTCTCCATTTGGTTATTTTGACCTTATCAACATTGGAGTTATCTGTGAGTGCCTCCATGGCCTATGCACTGCAGCACACAGTGTTCCTTGCTGAAGTGAGTGACACTGTGTTTTGTCATCAAGGATGTGGATGAGATCTTGAGTTCTTGAGAGAAGCAACTGTGTGCCCTGTCATTCCTTGGATGAGTTGGGTGACCTTGGGCAGACTTTCTGGCACCCTTGCTGGTGGCCTGTGATCCTGACAAGTGCACTAGGGTGTACTGATTCTCTTCAGCTTGAATGGATGACCCTGGATGGGGCTTCTCTTTCTTCTTTCCTGCAGGCAGAGGCTTCTTCTGGGTCCTTGCTTCTCCTTCTTTCCTCTTTCCTCCTGCCTAGTAAAATGCAGGAACACCTGTATCTGGGCGAGGTGGAGCTGGTGGTGCCTGGGCTGGGCATCGGCAGGGAGTGGGATGGACTGGTGTATGGGGAGAAGGGCGGCTCTGATGGCAGTGCTCTGGGGCCAGGTGGTGGTGATGGTGGTGGCTACTAGGTAGAGATTTCCTCTGCTATTTGGGATCTGGACCACCATGAGCAGAGCTGATGAGCCACTTCTTAGGAACTGGGTGAGGCCACTAGGCTGGGTGTCAGTGAGGGGGCCCATCTATCCACTTCTTGTGCATTGGGTGGGGCTGCTAGGAATGCCTGCAGTGAATGGACCAGTGCAGCCACTTTTGGGACTGTTGGCAAGGCTGCTAGGTGGAACTATTCAGGATGGAACTGCTTGGTGGCTTCTCTGGGAGGGGTGGGTGCACTTTATTTCCACTAGCCCAAGGGTATATTCATTAGGGTAGAGACCTGTGAGCTGTTTTACCAGCTTGAGGCTGAGGCACACACAACTCAGACAGCTGGCAGGGCTGGGGGTAGGGAGGAATGGGGTGTGGTTTGCCTGAGGAGGGTCTACCTGTCTGATCTTTGGCCAGGGATGTGGAGTTGCATCAGTTCAGCAGGACTAGGGTGTCTTCCCTGATTGTAGAACAGAGTCACAGCTGCTATGAACCCAGGCTTCACACAATGGTTCAGGGCATTATAGCCTCTCCTGTGAGTGTGCTGGGTGGAGGGCATAGCCTTAAGGCTGAGAAAGCACTGTGGCTGGCTCTAGGGCAGGACATACTCCTGTAACATCTCCAGTTTTGAGATGGCACCATCCTGCATTATGGCACCATTCTGCATTGGCTTGGGTCCCGAGGGTGAGGGGTGGGGAGTGCATCATTTGTGCTAGTGTTCTAGAGAAATGCATTGTGTGTTTTTTAGGGTGCTCGCCACACTTGGCTCCAGGCTTGTCCTGCCAAAGGATCTGTGGGCCTTTGTGGTGAGAATGGGGGTTGGTGTGGGTATTCTGCCTACCTTTTTGCCGTGAGGGAAAATTCTTCCTACACATATTCCAGTGTCAGAAACATGGTGGCTTAGGCTGTGTGACTCTCTCTCCTCTTTATGCTACCATCCTAGGTTTTTGTGCTCTACTGTGTTCTCCAGCAGTGAACATTTTAAATTCTCTTAAAACAAATTTGTTGAGACTTTTGCATTTTATTGATAATAAACGTAGCTCTTACCATTACACATCAGTAAGTTCAATATGCACTACCTGTTTTGGAAACAGTCTCTGAGATAGAGAGTATGTGCAGCAGGTTTACTAGGGAGCACTCTCTGGAGACACACCTGTAAAGAAATGAGAAAGACAGGACCGGGCAGAGGGAGATGTTGATACACAAAGTGGCTGCAATATGAGATCTTATCAGTTTTACTGGAAGTTGGGGTGCCATTTCAGAGTTGTCCCCAATTCAGCTCAGGGGCCAGGACTTCATATTACCTCATTAGCCAGTCATTGATCATGAGCTACCTTCTGAGAGGGGTGATAACCATGGATGAGGCAGTTCCCTCTGGGTGGAGGCAATTCCCAGTAAGGGAAGCAACTGTGAGCCCTCAGCAGCCAGTAGTCCTGGCAGCTGGGAGATGAATGCTCCAGCCATGATGATGGGGCCTGGCTGATGCACCGCAATATCCACTACACCACCCATTAGAAAAAGTGGGAAAAGTCACAAACAGATAATTGACTAAAAGTAAAAATATAAATGGCAAAGAAAACTATGTAAAAATTAATGCTCATTAAAGAAATGTCCATCAACCATTTTCTTCTGTCAAATTGGCAGAGGTGAAAAAATACTCAACCAGTATTCAACAATAGTGAGAGTGCCCAAAGGTAGGCATTTTTTTATTAAATAATTTACTTAGAAATAATTTTAAAGTCATAAAAAATTGCAAGTACAGTACTGAGGATCCTTATATTCTTTGACCCAGATTCTCCATGTATTAACATTTCACCACATTTGTGCACATGCCCTCTCTCTATGTGTGTATATCTATCTCTATATCTAAATCCAATGTATCTCTATATCTATACCCTTATCATCTACCATATCATCTATATCTATATTGTAGGTTTCCCCCCAATGGCGTTTTCATCTATTAATTCCAGACATTAAGGGCAGAGACTTGGAATTCAGACCCAAGTTTGTGTCCTAGTCACTTACTTTTTATGTGACCTTGAGCAGGACAGTACAATATTTTCTTAAAGTCTGTTTCTTCAGTTATAAAATAGGGATAATGACAATTCCTGTGTTCTTTTGGTTTCTTTTGTTGTTTAAATGAGATCCTCCACACAGGACTCAGCACCTGGTAAGTTCTCAGTAATTGTTAGCTGCTTTCATTATATCATCATTATTATTGTGTTCCTGAGGGCTGGAGCTATGCCTAATATATTGCTGTGAACCCTCAGGGCTTAGTGCAGCACCTTGCATATGAAAAGTCCTCAGGAAATGTTGACGGATTGATTTGTTTCTTTGCTCAACACATTATGAGTCTCAGGCTTGTGGGGGTGTTGGCTCATTCGGGGGGGGGGGGGGGGGGGGAT
>NW_007726594.1:22807-24860 GCF_000696425.1 Galeopterus variegatus | reverse complement strand
GGGGGGGGGGGGGCTGGAGATATCCCTGGACTTCAGTGGGAAAGTTTGCAGAGAATGAAAGCAGCACTCAGGAGCTGGAAACTTTGTTAATGAGTCTGCTTCAGTCAAAATAAGCGATTCATTAGTTGACTGAATAAAAGCGTGTTATTCAGGAAATTCCCTTCTCTCCCTCGCTCTTTGAACCTCCTCATGAATATTTGGCCTGTGTATGTTATCTGCCATACAATATTCTGGAACAACAACAATAAAAACTGGTAAAGTTGAGAAGAGGAGAAAGTTTTGTCATGCTCAGTCCTTAGAGTCCCTTAAAGGAAGCATTCACATCTAAAGAAATGCTCGCTGCCTCTGCCTGTCTCCTGGAGCCAGCTTCTCCCTTCTACTTGCTGAGACTTTGGGACACATCATGGCCAAGAGGTCGGGAAGGTGAGGGCTGATGCTGGCAGGAGTGAAGTGATGTGTACAGGAGGGGAGGGCTCATGTTCAGAGAATACGATATATGAAGTGAAGCTGGAGCCAGGAGAGGCTTTGATCACTTTTTGTTGGTTGGCTATATATATATATATACCCATTGAATTAGTCAGACTTCATTAGCAGTGACTTCAAGCAGATCAGGCCAGAGGAAGATTACTGGTATAGTTCTCTGAATTCAAGGAAGAGCTACACAAACAAGGGCAACTCCTGGGACCCCTGAGAGTTGGAGCCTGCGAGGAGTCTTTCTCTCATCTCTGCTTCTCTCTGAGACTTGACCTGTGCTCCCAGCTTCTTCTTGTGCGATAAGGTGGGAGAATGTGGTTGCTGGCAACCTCGGTCATGTCCTTTCAGCTGGCACCAAGGAAAACTGAAAAATCCCTGGGGAAGGACCTTGGCCCAGCCAGGATTGTGCACCTGCCCCTGGTACCCTGTGGCCTGAGTGGGGAAAACTGTGATTAGCTCAGCCCATCTGTGTTCAAGGGTACGAGAGTGTTCCCAGATGATGGTGAGAGGTCAGGAAGTCACCCCAGTTTTAGGAATGCTCCTATTTCTGCAGAGAAGACTGGGGTTCCCTGTCATCTCCCTTGTAACACTTGTTCCTTGTTCCTCCTGCAGTATTTTGGTGCAATAGTTTAAGACACAAACTTAGAGCCCTTCTCCTTGACTCCTACTCTCCCTTCCTCAGAGAAGTGTAACATGGGGAGCTTTGTCCCAGCCTATAATCCAGAACCCACCCATTTCCCTGGACAAGGCCCACTCTAAACGAGCCTTGGCCTTTCCGGCCCCAATCACGGCAGACGGCTTTGTCCCTCTTACTCCCTTTCTGATGCCCCATTCCATTCCAGGGCATCCTGCCTTCTGACCCCTTTGGGGTTTTTCTTTAAAATTTCACCCTGAACTAGACTTTTGAACTCAACAATAAAATTAGCTTCTTCTGAGACCTTGGCCCTCAGCGTCCTTTGGGGACCGGTTTGGGAGCCCTTCATTGGGTGTTTTTGGTCTTCACCTTCCAGGTTCAGCTCCGGCTCAAGAGACAACACACTGACGATGCCCTGAGAGTGAGGATGGGGAGATCTGAACTCCTGAGTCACAGGATACAGGTTTTGGTCACTAAGCAGTACTTCCTGCTCTGCCATGCACGTTGGTATGCTGAGTTCCACATTGTTTCTCAAGGAGGCTGTCCATTAAGGCCATATGAGGTGTTACCTATAATTCCTCTGCTCAGGTATACAGATACAACCATCCTGAAGTTGAAAGGCAAAGCTGTATTTCTGCATTCACATTCCACTCTCTTGTTAGAAAGACAGTTTGCTGTTGATTTTTCTTTACCGTGTCCAACATTGACAGTTTGGGCATGAAGGTAACACGTAACCACCGAGTTAGAGAGTGCTGTCATTAGTTTCCTGTGATTTAAGATCCATTTAGGGGATTTCTAATTGGGTCTCCAATTTCATATATATTTTTATTTCCTGACTTTCTTCCAACTAACATATATTTAATAAGTTATTTCTCTGTGTTAGTAATCTGTGTTAGATATTATTAGAGATGTAAAAAGGAAAAAGCTTCCACCCTTGAGATGCTC
>NW_007726594.1:9516-22169 GCF_000696425.1 Galeopterus variegatus | reverse complement strand
ACCGTGTCCAACATTGACAGTTTGGGCATGAAGGTAACACGTAACCACCGAGTTAGAGAGTGCTGTCATTAGTTTCCTGTGATTTAAGATCCATTTAGGGGATTTTTAATTGGGTCTCCAATTTCATATATATTTTTACTTCCTGACTTTCTTCCAACTAACATATATTTAATAAGTTATTTCTCTGTGTTAGTAATCTGTGTTAGATATTATTAGAGATGTAAAAAGGAAAAAGCTTCCACCCTTGAGATGCTCAGAGTCTAATTAGGGAGATAATTAACAAACAAAAATATCCTGACACTATAGTGGCAAGTGCTGAAAAAAAAGAAGAAAGTGCAAGCATCTCAGTGCTTGGGTATTGGGAGTGGGAGTCATTATAAAGTGGTTATGGGTGTGTTAGTGTCCCGTGGCTGCTGTAACAAATTACCACAAATTTAGTGGGTTAAGAACAACACAAGTTTGTTCTCTTACCGTTCTGAAGGTCACAAGTCTAAAATCAAGGTGTTGTCAGAGCTGCGTTCCTTCTGGCAGCTCCAGGGAAGAATCCATTTTCTTATCTTTTACAGCTTCTAGATGCTTCCTGCATTCTTTGTTTTTTTGCTCATGGTTCCCTTCCAGCCAGCAATTGCATCCCTTTGACCTCTGCTTCCATCAGCCATCCATCCCCATGTCTTACTCTCCCGCCTTCCTCTTTCATTTATAAAAACCCTGTGATTACATTTGGCCTACCCAGAGAGTCCAGGAAAATCTCCCAGCTCCAGTTCTTTAATTTAATAACATCTTCAAAGTCCCTTTTGCCATGAAAAGTAACATATCCATGAATTCTGAGGATTAGGACTTGGACATCTTTGGTGGTGGAGTATTATTTTGCTACTACAGAGGGCTAGATTATCTTGAAAGTCTCTTCTAACTCGAAAATTCCATGGGTCAATTGGAGCCATGTCAGCATGATTTGTTTCATTTAATTACTAGCCCTGGCTGTGTACTCTCATTGTGTTTCATTGTGCTCAATGAAGAGACAATTTTGCAGAGTTCCAATTCCTTCTGTATATCTTGACCTTTGGGCTGCTACAGAAGGAGTCATGTGGGGGAATTAGAATATTTAATGCCATGGATTTCAAAACCCAAGCTGTTTTTGTGATAAACACAACAGTAACTGAAGGACATCTTTTGTCTCCTGTTCAGTCACAAACCAAACCCTGAGCCTGCAAGCTTACTCCTTTCTCTCAGATCACGGCCAATTTCTATCAAACGAGTCCTGGAAAATAGTCATAAGAGAACACATTTTCTTTACTGTGGCCTGAAAAGTGTGGGGAGTATTGGAAGGCAGAGGATGGAACATAAAGATGATGTCTGCTGGAAATGAAGTGGGAAACTGAGTAAGGATGAGTTTATATTTTTCCCAGTTTCTACAAATAAATAAGCAGAGGCAGTGAAGGTCCAGATGGTACCAAATAACAGATATTTTGAAAGTCACTGATATTCAGCTTTGAAATAAAACCTTTGTTTCCATAATGTTTTAACTTTCACAACGACCTATTGCTTTGGTCACTTAAAACAAGATGGTTTGCCCTGAGCCAAACCAGGGAATTTGGGGCTGATGAGAGGCTGAGGGATGCTGGCTCAGGACTGAATAATTCACTGCAAATAATATTTCCTTATTTGTGTTTTCAAGCTTTCCCCCTATTGGCTCCTCTTATTTGTATCTAAACAGAGTTGCTGTGGACGCTGTGAGTTGACTACCCAGAATTCCTTACCTCTTTCCTCTCAACAGAACCCTACTTTTGTTCGGGTATCTACCCTGCCTCTTGCAAGACAAGTTCCTCAGGAGATTCTGCTTCTAAGCTCAGCTCTAGAAAAGGACGTCTGATTGGACTAAGTGAAATCCCATCACCCTGGCCAGTGATTGGCTCAAGAATGAGCATGTGCCCCAAGCCTGGCCAAAGAAACACATGGATAATTTGCTGGTAGCCATGGAGAACATTCTTATTTGCTCTTAAGAAAAAGATGTGGAAAGCCACTCGCTTTCACTCTACGGATGGCAATAAAGAAGCATGTAGCTCCAAATACCACCAGTGACAATTATACAACCATGAGAGAAAAAAGAAGAAAAGAACCCCCCCGCCCCCCACTTTGACAGTGTGAATGGAAGAAAGAAAAGACACAAAACAAAACTGATGGCTGATCACAGTGCTGAACTGCGATGATCAACAAACTCTGGAACCTACCTTGTCTCTGAACTTTCCATTATATAAGACAGTCCCCTGCCCCCCACTTTGACAGTGTGAATGGAAGAAAGAAAAGACACAAAACAAAACTGATGGCTGATCACAGTGCTGAACTGCGTTGATCAACAAACTCTGGAACCTACCTTGTCTCTGAACTTTCCATTATATAAGACAGTCCCCTATTGTTTACACTACTTTGAGTTACGTTTTCTTAATTGCAGCTAAAAGTATCCTCACACATCTGAGTATATGCTTCAAATAGCCATTGTGGCTCTAAAGTCCCCTGACTTCACCAGCCTAAGGCTATGAGTAAGTTCACATAGGCTCCGAGCCTTGGCCTTCTAACTTGAGAACTCTGACTCCTTTCACGATCTCCAGCTAGTATTTTGGGGAGTTCTAGGAATCAATTTGGACAGACTCTCATGCTGTCCTCTTCATCTCTGAGCTGACCTGTTCCTACAGGGCCTCAGTTGTTGTGTAGAAGCTTTTTTTTTTAAATTAGAAGAAGAATGTTCCTTTCCTCTGTTATATCCTCAGTTGTGGCAGAAATTATTTTGAAGCAGGATGCTTGAATTCCAAAGTATTAAAGAGATTAATAAGCCAGTTTTATTTATTTTTTAAAAATCCAGATACACAATTCCCTGTTAATCTTCAGGCTCTGTAGTTAAGTTTGGCTAGATCACCGCTGTCCAACAAGCTACATGTGTAATTTTAGGTCTTCTAGTAGTTGTCTTGAAAAAGTCAAAAGAATCAGGTAAAACTAATGAAATATAATGCAAGCTACACGTGTAATTTTAGGTCTTCTAGTAGTTGTCTTGAAAAAGTCAAAAGAATCAGGTAAAACTAATTTTAATATATTTTATTTATCCCAATATATTCAAAACATTATCATTTCAATATGTAAACAATATAAAAGCTATTTATGAAATATTTTACACTATTTTTTCCCAAACCAAGCCTTCAAAGTCCCATGTGTATTTTTCCACTCATGGCACATCTCAGTTTGGCCCAAGTGCTCTGTAGCCACGTGTGTCTACTGGCTGCCATTTTGGACAGCACAGGGCTGGACTCTGCAAAGTTCTTCCCACAGCAGGAATTTACTCCCAGGGACCCTTTGTCCTTTCTTGAACTCTAATTTCTTTTATTTATCCTCTCATCCCACACCTGCCTTTTTCTCTTAGTCTTTCAGAATGTGTGCCCATATATTTGAACCCCAATTATGAACATCACTGGAGTTATTTCCACCCCCCCCCACAAAGCTTCTCAGCTCTCATTTAAATCAATAAACTTAATTAGTCAGAAATGGAGCTAAGTGGGTGGGAGGAGCTGTTTTTGAATGCAAACATGTTTGTTTGAGGAGGAAGGTGTTATCTAACTGAAATTTCTATCACCAGGGTAAATGGTTTCTTCCTTCGTATTGAACTCAACAGACGTTTTCCGGTTCTTTTTTATCTGACCCATCCATTGGCCTTGCTGAACATGCTTTCTTTCTGGGATTTTCTCTGTCTTGGCTTCTATGACACGTGCTTCTCCCAGCTTCCCTCCTACTTCTCTGACTGCTCCTTCCTGGGCTCTTGTTTTTCTGCCCTTTCCCTAATGGTGATTTTCCAGTGGTTACATCTTTGATCTTTGTGTCTTTTGTACTCCTTGTATTCACCCTCAGTACCCTCACCCATCCATAGCCTAACCATAATTCACATGCAAATATTTCTTAAACATGTATGTCCCACTCATACGTATCTCCTGAGCTTGAGGCCCGTACAGCAAATTGCTTACTAGTCAGCCCTTTTGGATATCCTTCACGCATCTCAGAGGCACCATTTGCCAAGCTGAACTCATTTCTTTCTCTCCTCTAAACGTGACCTTCTACCTGTGTTTTCTGTTTCACTAAATGGTACCACTAACCATTCAGTTGGCTAAGTCTGAAACTGGTTGTTATTCTAAATTAAATGTCTCTCTGTCTTTCACCTCCCACATGTAATAATCAGCAAGTCCTTCCGATGCAACTTAATATCTCTTTATTGATTCACATATCCCCTCATTCCCACTGCTGCTATTTGTCTTTTCTCAAATACTCACCCTCTGGCTAGTTTGTTGCCCTCACTCTTGCCCTCTCTACCCATTCTCCTTACTGTATTGAGAGGAGCCTTTCTCAAAAATTGTGAGTCAATCCTTCGTTTCTTTGCAAAAGTTATATAAGGTCCTTGTGATCTGACTTCTGCTTTCCTGTCTCATCTTTCTGCTCCCTTGTACTCTATGTTCCATCTGCATTGAACTTGAAGTTCCTTTTTGTCTTCTGGGCCTTTGCACATGCTCTTCCTCTGTCTTGGACAGTCTTTTCCCCATCTTCTTTCCCTGCCTAACTCTATCCTAGTAGTTTTCAAATTTTGGGGCTCAGAACTCTTTTAAACTATAAAAATTATTGGGGACCGGCCCGTGGCTCACTCGGGAGAGTGCGGTGCTGATAACACCAAGGCCCCAGGTTCAGATCCCATATAGGGATGGCCGGTTCGCTCACTGGCTGAGCGTGGTGCTGACAACACCAAGTCAAGGGTTAAGGTCCCCTTACTGGTCATCTTTAAAAAAAAAAATAAAAAAATAAAAATTATTGAGGACCCTGAAGAATTCTTATTGATGGGAGTTACATCTATCAATAGTTACTGTATTAGGAATTAAAACTAAGTAATTTTAAAAATAATTTTCTTTGTTTGACTTTAAAATAATGATAATGACAATAAATAATATATTTTATGAAAATGGTTATATTTTCAAGACAAAACAATGAGAAGAGTGGCATTGTTTTACATTTTTGCAAATATCATTAATGTTTGACTTAATAGAAGACACTGGAGTCTCATATCTGCTTCTGAATTCAGTCTGCAATATGTTGTTCTGGTTGAAGCATGTGAAAAGGTCTGCCCTCAAACAGATGCATAGTTGGAGTATTGGATCGTTAGGCTACAATCACAAAGTACCACAAACTGAGTGGTTTAAACAACAGGAATTTATTGCCTCACAGCTCTGGAAGCTAGAAGTCTGAGGTCAGGGTGTCAGCAGGGCTTTTCTCCCTCTGCAAGTGCTAGAGAAGGATCAGTCCCCTCTCCTAGCTTCTGGTAGCTCCTTGGCTTGTGGCAGCATAACTCCAGTCTTTACATGATGTTCTCGCTGTGTGTGTTTGTCTTTCTCAGTGTCAAGTATTTCCTCTTTTTATAAGGATACCAGTCATATTTGATTAGGGCTCACCCTAGCAACCTCATTTTAACTTAGTTACCTCTGTAAGGACCTTATCTCCATTAAGGTTACATTCTGAAGGACTGGGGGTTAGGATTCCATCATATTTTTTTGGAGGATACAATTCAACCCATAATGGTGGAAAAGTCAGGACTTCACAGGATGCTTCTAGGAGGCTCTCAGAGTCTCCCAGCAGTCCTTGGATCACACTTTGAGAAACACTGCTTGAACCCATCCTTTACGTCTCAGCTTAGAAGTGGCGGCTCTGCAAAGCCCTTGCTGATCCAAGCCCATGTTTGTTGCTTCTTCTATGTGCTCTGCAGGATCCTGGGCTTCCTTCCCACTTCAGATCATTTATCTTACTATTTTAGAATTCCTTGTTAAAGGGTTTTTTCCCTTATTGGACCTGACCAGAAAAATTGGTGATCAATTAATCAGTCGTCAGGAATCACTGTTTCTTAAGTTCTATTTTGAGCAATATGGAAAAATATAATTGAAGTTGATTTTTGTCATGTTTTAAATCTTTTATTTAAAAAAAAAATCTCTGAACTCTTCTTGAAAGAATCATCCTTTTGGCACAAAAACTCTCTAAAATACACCCTTTATCTTTTTTTTTTTTTTGAAACTGGCCAGTATGGGGATCTAAACCCTTGACCTTGGTGTTACGAGGCTGTGCTCTAACCAACTGAACTAACCCAGCTGGCCAACCCTAGATACATCCTTTAGATCAGAGATAGTAAAATGGTAATTTAAAAGGGTAAATTATTAATACGTTCATTAGAATGTATAAAACCATCCTGTGGTAGGTATATTTACCAGCATTTGCATAAAGAAAATTTTATAGTTTTATTAGAAGTTCCTAAAATATAAACTTCTTAGGGAAATGCATGAAACTATAGCTCTGAATGTACTCTAATTTCCTACAAAATGCTTGAGACATCATATTGCTAAAATCATATTTATGTGTTTTGTCTGCGGTTTAATAAAGAATGCACACCAGTGCAATGAAGAAACATGATTTGTCTATTGTGGACCTAAAATGGTAGAAGAGATTCCATCTGTATGTACACAGTGAATTCTAAATATCCTGATCCTATTCTTTCCCTTCTCTTTTATACATGAATGTCAAAAGTAATTAAATTTCCATAGCAGCTTGGTTCACATAATTCAATGGCCGCCCACCTCCCCAACTGTGTTCATGGGCCTGCCTTCCTCAGAGATAAAACACCAAGTGCTTCCCAAGCCAAGAATGTCAATATCAGTAAAGATCAATGAAAACCCACTTTGATTAGAAACATATTTATTTTGAACTGAACTTCAAGTGATTTAAATTTTGCTGGCTATATTTGGCACGACGGTCACTGCTGAGGTTCTAGCTCCTTTCGTGGCTGTCTTTTAAAGTCAGGATCTGTCCTTGTGGCTGATGTGGACAGCAGAGCATTCTGCATTGTGTCAATTCTAACTTTTAGGAGAAGAGTTTTAACACATGTGTATGACAGAATGTGGTAAAGTCCTCCATCTTGTCCACTGGATCCATTTGGATTTCTTTGCTGCTATGACTTACAACAAAATGGGACAGAATTCTGGAAAAGATTTTATCAAATTCCTATGGCCAGAATCACCGATTCCCTTCACTCTTCTCCTCCAACCCAATTCCCTGTAATACTCTCCCATGTGTAAGTAATTTTCCTAAAATGATTTACCTGGCTGTCCCTCTACCTACTTGGAGAATGCCTGAACTTAACGTTAATGTGAGGTTGGTGATTGTTGTTTTAGATACTCGGATTTGAAATAATTTTTGGAATTATTTTCTTGTATTTTTTAATAAGTTGAATTTAAAAAATAATTAGCAGGGTTTTTTTCTTTTTCTTTTTTTTTTTTTTACAAAGATAGTAATTACACTATAAGAAAATTCATTGAATTAATGTATTTTTTTCAATCAATAGTTACTAAAAGTTATTCTATTATGTATGAATTCTTAAAACTGATTGGAAGATGGAGATCTCTATACTAAAAATTGTTGAGACTTAATGATCTATGATTTTGAGAGATTTAATTAATGAGAGTATTGAATTAACTAAAGATAAAAGTAGTAGTAATTAATGCAAATAAGTAGTTGAAAGGTTTACTCAGGGCTTCTGTGAGATTTTATTGAATAAATAACAATGGTGATAATACACTAAACGCCCTTTATACAGAGTTCCCTTGGTGCTAGGCACATGTAACCCTCACAATGAACCCCTGAGACACATTTTAGCATTCTCTCTATTTTACCTCTGAAGCAAAACACAGGGCAATTATGTGACTTATCCAAGGTTACATTGCTAGTAAGTGGTGGGGCTGAAATTGAGATCCCACAACTGAGCTCCAGAGTCAGTGCCCTTAGAAGAGCAACCCCCCAGGCTTTCTCCAGGTACATGTGTCAGTGTCACATTATGTATTCAGTACCACGTTATCTCAGTTCTGGGGCCCTCACTGAAGATGCAGCGTCCTCGTTCTGACTTCCGTTCTTCATGTAACCCTGCCAGGTCTGTACTATGTGCCTCCATTCTTCTTTCTCACTCTCCTATCCCCAAAATTTATCAGGCTTGAAATCTGACATTTGTGTGTCAGTTTTGGTTAGCAAAACCAGGCCTGATAACCTATTATCAGAGTAACTGCTCCTAGATAGGTAACATCTGACAATTTATAGTGTGCATTCATCCAGAAGTCCTCTAGTAAATAGTAATAATAATAAGCACGATGAAGATTTCAGGCCATATTAGCAGCTACTATTTATTAGGCACTTACTAGATGCCATAAACTTCTCATAGGGGGTTTCTATCCACTTTGTAATGGGCCATACTGTGAGTTGGTTTCACACGCTCATTGTGTAAATGAGGAAGCAGGTACAGCAACCATCTCCCTCGCTCGTGGTCACAAAGGTACAGCTGATGCTTTTCAACTCCAGGCTCTCTCTGGGCTTCACTCTGGCTGTCTTCTGGCTGCTTCCATGGGGCCTCCCGAGACAAGGATCCTAATGTGCCAGGTCTGGGTTCTACCTGAGGCGGCCAGTAACTTCACAGGAGAGCACAGTTTGCTTCCTTTTCTTTCTTCCATTTATTCTTCCTTTTCCTTTGGGAAACTCTTTACAAAAAGTGTCCCCAGAACATCATTATTCTCCTTTGAACACATTATACTCACATCCTCTTATTTTTAAGCCCTATTATGTGGAATTAATGTTCTAGAAATGTTGCCTTAATTGTTTTAAGTGTCACCATTACTGCTTTGGAACTTCAATCAGTGTTCTAGATTTTCTTCTTGTGTTAGTTGTATTTGAACAATGGGTATAAGTGACTGTTTACCCACTTACCTTTTTATTTTGCATGAGTGACATGAAACTTTTATATCTGAATTCAAAATTTGTTCAGACATCATTTCTAAGTAATGAAGTAACTAAGGAACCTTCCATGTGGGGGATGAGCAGCCATTTATTAAAGGATGAGTAAGTGTCACCTAAACTGTCCTTCCCTCTCTGTGTCCTTTATGGATCCCTAATCCTGAATCTGACATATTTCTTTCCATGGTGTATCTAACAAAGTGCCTGCAAATCATGTTCAAAATGTTGTTCCTTCGAGTGGAATCAACTGCTTGAATGTGTTAAATGTGTGCTGAGCAGAAAATTGGAGTATTTCAGGTAATAAAGCCTTCTGCCCCCTTAGTACTTCAATAAGATCACACAGTTCTTTTTGTGTAACACCCATGCTACAATTTTCAGTGAATTAGGCTGGCCTATCCCTTAGGAATATTGAGAACAGCTGACTATTATTTTTATATAAAGAGATAAAGGGCTGGTCCTGGGCACGGTTGTCCCAAAACACAGTGATCAGATGTCACTGGAGATCCTCATTTGTCCTCTCACTGTTCTGTCCCCCAAGTGCTCATTCTACTCAGGATCCCCTAATTTAAAGTATCCTTTTCAACAAGGCTTTACTTCCCTTCTCCCTCCTTTGTCTCTTAAAAATTGATCGCTTCCTGTCTTTATTCCCTTCCATGCCGTAGTCCCCTGGATTGTAGTCTGGAAACCATACTATAAGGACCTACGGGGTCCTAGTGGTACAGCATCATGAAAACTGGAGTTGGAAGAACCTTGGAGATCATTCCAGCCCAGCCACTGAACAGATGAGAATTGGACTTGGGGATTTAAGGTGAACCACCACACTGGATCTTCACTTCAGGACTCCTCAACTGAACCACTTTGTGGTAATTCTTCCATGTTGGAAATGCCTTTATTTGCATTTTAACAGGGCCTTCAAATGCTTAGGCCAGTGTTTCCTAAACTTGGCTAATCATTTGAATCACCCCCATCATAGTTCTGATTCTCTATGTCTGGGCTGGGAATAGAAAACTACTTTTAATAGGCCCAGGTAATTATAATGATCAGCATATGTCGGAAAACTGCACTAAACCCAAAGGCTGACTTAGAAGCATTGTACATTCCAGCTACTGATTCAGGCTAATGGACTGAATTTAAGCAATTGATATTTTCTAGCAAGTTTTTAGCAATCAAACTTTTCTAGCTCAAGTTGGTCCACTCAAGACCAGTGTTGATTGCAAAACAGAAGCAGCTCTCTCTTTTTGAAAACTGGAAGTCCAGAAAACAGTTGCCCAAATCAGAGGACCTCAAATTAGTATTTGCTGACATAGAAAATATTAACACGTTCAATGGAACTAGATGAAAAATAAATGTCTTTCAAGGTGGTAGTAGAATCCCTCATAAAGAAGCGGCTGTCTTTGTTGAGGGCCATATCTTGGTTAAGGCATTGCAGGGAGAAGGTGAGAAGGAAACTACAGCAGTTGCTAAACTATTCTTGATTAGAAAAAAATGGGAATTTGGGTTTGGGGAAGAGCAGAACAAAGAAGGGAGGAGAGAAGAGGAAGAGGAAAATACTAAGCAATGTAGTGAAGTGACAACAAGCACACCGATCAAGGTCACATTCAATCTTCAGTTGTTGGCATTGCTGCAGTATTACACCCCCGTTCTCCTCAGACCTTCAGCAAAGTCAGCTTTACCCACAGGGCCTCGTATTGCTTTTGTGCACATAAGAGCAGGAGGTGAGATGTGCATCCAATTTTGTGTACACAGAACCCAGACAGCACATTTAGATCAAACCAGTTCAGTGAGAGAAGGAGCTTGGATTGAGGAAGTTGATGGGCTGTGAGATTGCCAGGTATCTTGTGTATCCAGAACATGCCCTTGTATTTCATGGTTTTGTCCAGAAGCATGTATTGACTTTTTTAGGATGCCCTAAATGTCTTATATTAAGCCTTTTTTCAATAAGTTGCAAAATTCCTGTTTTAAATCTTTCCAATTTAACTGAATGTTCTGTATTTTTATTTGGTAAATCTGGCAGTCCTACCATTAGGGCCACAAGCACTCTATAAATTTGCAGAAATTTTGGTGAGGGCATTGGACTTCCCTCCAGCTGTGAATGGAGTTTCAGATAATCTTATCTAGATTATCTAAGGCAGGGTGATTTCAGCTGATGTTGAGTTTACAATTACAACTGGCCAGTCTAATCCAGTGTCTTTCAATCTTGGCACATATTAGAGTCATCTGGAAGCTTATAGAAAACATGCCCAGGCCCCATCCCCAGTATGGAGTGAGGTCTCAGTATTGCTAAAGTTTACCAGGGGATTCTAAAATGAAGCAAGGATTGAGAATCACTAGTTTGGAGAGAGCCATCCTTTATGAAGTCTTAGACATATATACCTGTGATGGAAAAATGTAAAAGACTGGGGGCTTGCGTGAAGAGAGGGAGGGGAATGAACCCCAGTGAGGGGACTATTTCCTCTGCTGTGTAACTACCTGCTGGAAGGCCTGGACCAGGCCAGGCCTGAGATACTCATATAAATCAATTGGAAACCTATCTCGTTCTTTCCTGCTATATAATTCTACAACAAAAAGGGATAAAACTCAACAGTCTCCTGTCCCCGCTGTATTAGTCAGGGTTTAACCAAAGAAATGAACCATTGAGAATTATATGTTAAGAGACTTATTGCAAGGAATTGGCTTATATGATTGTAGGGGCTGGTAAGGCAAATTTGAAATGCAAAGGAAGCCTGAAATTCCTAAGTCTGGGCATCAGGAGGGGTGGGTTGGAACTCCTGGACTATCAGCTGAAGCTGGGGTCCACAGGCAGAATTTCTCCTTCAGGGAGGCTTCAGTTCTGCTCCTAAAAGCTTTTCAAAGGATTGAGTCGGGTCACCCACATTATGTAGGATAATGTCCCTTACCTGAAGCCAACTGACTATGGACTTTCATCACATTTACCAAATGCCTTCATAGCAACACCTAGATGAGTGTTAGGTTGAACAACTGGGGACTATTGCCCAGCGAAGTGGACACATAAAACTGACCATCACAGCCATGTCATACTTTTAATCCTTTCCTAAATGTCCGTTGCAGCTGCTAGGCTGCAATAATTCAAAGCAGAAAGAGGAAATGTGCTAAGGCCACGTGGCTAAGGTGACCTATCTTTTACTATCACTCTTCCAGCCAGTGTGACCCAGGAACAAAAAGAATAATCAGGGTTGGCATCTATCTTTCCCATCTGTGGTGGAAAAATGCAAGAGGAGAAGGAAGGGAGGGACAAATTGCTGAGCTCCCACTCAGAGCCTGTGGACTAGAGAAGAAACAAGTGCCTGAACAAAGCTGGAGACTCATTTATAGTTTTGTTTGGGCAGCTGGGTGTGAGGCCCCAGTTTCTTTTAATTTAAAATGCACTTATGGTTGCTTTCTTTAGTGCACAGGTGGTGCTAATGAAATTGAGGTTGTGAGTGTGATTTCTCTTTGAGCCATTAGAACAGATTGCACTCCTAACCCTGTAGGGACCTCTTGAAAACTGCCATGGCTGCAGGGTATAGAGGAGTGTAAACAGTTCAATCCAAAATTTATTTCTAATACTGGGGGGAAAAAAGTCTTTCCCACATTCACAGCCTCCTGATTATGTACAGTCTTTCCAGAATGAAGAATGCCTTGAGTGGGCCGGCCTGGTGGCGCACTGCTACAGTGCGCCGCTTGGGAGCGTGGCGGTGCTCCCGCCGAGGGTTCGGATCCCACATACAGACCGGTTCCCGCTCACTGGCTGAGCGAGGTGCAGGCGCAACACCGAGGGTTGCGATCCCGTTGCCGGTCCCGGTCCGGTCTGGGCG
>NW_007726594.1:3650-8634 GCF_000696425.1 Galeopterus variegatus | reverse complement strand
CGGCCTGGTGGCGCACTGCTACAGTGCGCCGCTTGGGAGCGTGGCAGTGCTCCCGCCGAGGGTTCGGATCCCACATACAGACCGGTTCCCGCTCACTAGCTGAGCGAGGTGCAGGCGCGACACTGAGGGTTGCGATCCGTTGCCGGACACGAAAAAAGACAAAAAGGAAAAAAAAAAAAAAAAAAGAATGCCTTGAGACAAGAGATAGGAGACACCAGTGCCTGTGTCTGGCCCCATCATTAGCTAGCTGTGCCTCAGTTTCTTCATTGGTAAAATAGTGCAGTTGCTTACATTGGAAGGTCTTCTAGCCTAATGGCCCCATGATTCTCAAGGGCAGTATTCTCTGTCTTGTAAGTGTTTATGGTGAATTGTGGCAGGGTATTTAGTTGGCCCTTCTGCTTTCCTGGGATCCCAGGCTAGTGTTTAACAGAATTATGACTGCAGAAACTCGTGTTCAGGAAAGAATGAATTTTAAGCCAATGAGTTAAGCTTTACCTTTTATTTGAACAACAAAATTATTGTTCAAACTTGGGGCACTTTTGAATCTGAAAGGGGACACTGTTAAGAATTGTGCTGTAACAATAGATGTAAGTTGGAACAGTCCTGGGAAAACTGACAGTCAAGGTCACCGTAGAAGTAGGCGATAAGGACTCATGGAACAGTTTAATCAGGGAAATGATTTAATTTTTTTGGATTACACCAATAATTAAATGAAAAAATGTATTAACATATGTGGCAAAGCAAAGCGTCTGAGTACTTGCTACTTCTGCTGGAGGGAGACTCATCTGGTGCCAGACGTTCAATGACTGGAGGAAGAGAGACCAGAGGCCAGGAAACCAGGAAGAGACTACCAGAACAATCCAGGCAAGAGACGAGGGGCTGAACAGGTCAGGAAAAGGCCTGAGAATGATCATTCTGAGGCAGTCAGTAATCATAGTAGCAAAAAGGAAAAATGGAACCTCCTCAAGCCATTCAGAAGAGTATCATCAGTGATATGTGATGAACAGAGGATCTTCTGACTTGGTGGTTATTAAAAATGTTATGACTTAGTGACTTTAGATGTAGGTTTGGTTCTGTATAATCGTTTATTGCTCAGTAGCACAAAGAAGGCATGAATCTTAAGATTCTGTTCTTGCTTTTTTCAAAATAGAACCACTTGGTAGCTTTCTGAGATGAATGCCCTCACTTAAAGCCAGGCTTCTCTGAGAGATGAATTGGATAAATGTTTCTTGAGATATTTGGTTCTGGGACTGTATCATTAGGACTTGTAAAGCATGTCTAATTTTCTTAATGGATTATAATGTCTTGGAAATGGCTGTAATGATCTATTTACACAGAATGCTTGAGTGCACAGATCATTTGTATAAATAAGCAATTATGTTCCCTGCTGTCAAGATATTTTTGGTCTGCAGATCAGTTACCTGATGCCTTTAGTCTGTAGTGTTAATTTGGGTAGTGATTATATCCTGTGTATTATAAATCTTCAAATAATCATTATGAAGAGCAGCTGCATGGGTCTTGTCTATTTTTACCCAGATATAAAGGCGAGCCTGCAACATCTATCTCATTTTAAGATGGGAAGTGATATGGAGTGGAGGAGTCCAAAAGAGCATTCCCAGGTCTATTTTATGTGTGGTGTTGAACATAACCTGAAGTATGTGTGTGTTCTTTTCTTTTTCCGGAAAGGAATGAAAATACGTTGTCTGCTCATATGGTCTGTGCCAAGAACCACATATGAGTACATTTGTCTATTTGCTGTGAGTGTCCCACCCCCAGCCTCCTTTATCACTTTACACTGCAAAATACATCCTGACCTAGTTGGAGATACATTATCCCGGCACCTCAAATTCACTCTGATCGCATTAGACTTCTGGACAGTTGTCACTCATGCCAGTCTCTTCCTCTGTTTTCTCTTGCCATAGCATCCATTATTATTAATTGGTTCATTCACTTATTTATACCCTATCTTGTTTCAAAAGAATCTTAATTATGCTTTTGTAGGTGTGTATAAAAAAGAACAAATAAATTAAAAATAAGAAAAAGAAATAAAGGGAAAATAAGATAGGAAAATACAATGGAGTCAGAAGTCAGGTTGGTCTCCAAAAGGCCTACCATAAAGTCCTATGCTATGGTCAGAGATGGACCACAGTGTGGGCCTTAAATCTTTTAACAGCCAACTGGAAAGGGGAAGCCTAACCTGAACAAGCTTCACAGAATCCATCAGGTGAGATTAAACCAGTCAAATAGGTGAAACAATTATTTATTATACCATATATATTATATATTATATCTATTAAAGAAAATTCTCCTTGTGTCCTCATAGAGAGGACACTGAAATATGATAAAAGGCAACTTTGATAGCATTATTACATCCTACTATTGATAAATTAGGTGCTTTACTTGCCATCTGGTTCTGATCCTTGTGTCCTCATAGAGAGGACACTGAAATATGATAAAAGGCAACTCTGATAGCATTATTACATCCTACTATTGATAAATTAGGTGCTTTACTTGCCATCTGGTTCTGAATGTATTCTTGTCACTCCCAACTCTGCATTAGGACCTCCACATCTGTGCCCATTGACCTGGTGTTGAGACTGGTTGGCTCTTGGTGAAGGGGTCATCTCTCCAATCCTTTTGCTCCCCCATGAGCCCATGGGGGATGTCTTTTGTTTTTTTTTGGAGCAGCTATAATTTCTTTTAATGTTCCTTAGTTTGGGTGCTCTTCCTAGACGACCTTTATAGGATGTATTAGTTACATATTGTTGCTATAACAAATTAGAATAAATTTAGTGACTTACAACAATGCGAATTTATCATCTAACAATTCTAGAGGTCGGAAATTCAAAATAGGTCTCACTAGGCTAAAATCAAGGTGACAAGAGGGCCTTTGGGGATCTAGGGAAAATCTGCATCCTTGCCTTTTCCAGCTTCTAGAGACTGCCTGCATTCCTTGGCTCCTGGCCTTCATCCAGCAATCACATCACTTCAACCTGTGCTTCTAGCATCACAAGTCCTTCTCTTACTCTGTCTTTTTTGCCTCCCTTTTTCACTTATAAGGAGCTTTGTGATTACATTGGTCCACCTGCACAATCCAGAATAATCACCCCATCTCAAGACCCTTAACTTAATTACATCTGTGAAGTTCCTTTTACCATGTAAAGTAACGTATTCACAGATTCCAAGGATTAGGATGTAGATATTTTGGGGTAGGTGTGGACATTATTTCACTTATTACAAAAGAGAATTGAGAGTAGGAAGGATGGCTCAGGTACCACACCTATATGAGGTACCAGACCGTATATGAGTTTGCTTGGGAAGTGTATCCTACAGGGTCCAGGCAGAAAAGCTGGGCTGGACCAGATGGTTCAGTAGAGGAAATTGAATATTGCAGACCTAGTTACACAGATGATGCACGAGCTGATAATAAGGGAAGATGAGGCAGCTCAGAGATTACTGCAGGAGGAGATGGTGAACCAGAGTCCAGCAGCCAGGGCCATCACGCAGGAGCTAAAAACACAGAGGAGGCATTGTCTGGCAGGAGCTGAGATCCTGGAAGAGGCACAGTCATGACAGCAAACTCTGCCTCCAGTGAGCAAAGTGGGGGAAAAACACCTTGGCTTTTCTCTCTTCCTCAGTGTCCATCTCCCACTAGTGCCTTCTATTTATCAACTAAACTAACCAGATGCTAGTAGGCCAAGGGGTACTGCTATGGCTGGAATGTGTCCTCAAAAGTTCGTGTGTTGGAAACTTAATCTCCAATGCAACAGTGTGGAAAGATGGGACCTTGAAGAGGTGATCAGATCACGAGGGCTCTGCCTTCATGAATGGATTAATGCCATTACCCTGGGAGTGGGTTAGTTATCCAGGGAGTGGGCTCCTGACAAAAGGATGAGTTCTGACCCCTTCCTCTCTTGCTCTCAAGCTCTCTTGCCCTTCTGCCTTCCACTATGGGATCATGCAGCATGAGGCCCTTGAAAGAAGCAGGCCTCTCAACCTTGGATTCCCAGCCTCCACGACTGAATGAAATAAATTTCTTTTCTTTATAAATTACCCAGTTTATGGTATTCTGTTATACCAACACAAACCAGACTAAGACAGGTACGAATGGTATAGCTGGCAGGCCCTCATGACATACCCCTAAGAGGGTATGGACAGATCCTGTGATATAACCCCTAGGAGGAGAAAGACAGGTCCTGTGACATAACCCCTGGGAGGAGAAGGACAGGTGCGTTCCCCGGTGAGCCCATCTCCCCCAACACCCATATTCCAAACCCTTCCCATGGGACAGGCCATCTACCAATCCATTGCGATGACTCATCAGACTCTGAGTGGCTCCTTTTTTCAGTTGTTTGTGGCCTCTCGCTCCTATGTGGGTCCATGGGATCACTGTTAGTGGTGTTGCTGGCCTGGGGGCCACCAAGGCCCTCTTCTCCTCTGCAGCCTCGAAGTAACTTCATATGAAGGGCACAGCTGTGGTTTTTGCCAGCTCTTGTTTGATGTACTCACAAGGGCCAGCCTTGAAGAGGTCTGGTCTTGAAATGGCCAGAGTGGTCCTTTCTTTCTCTCACTGTGGCTTCTCCTGCCTTCATGAAGTCCATATGCCTTTCCTCCTTTTCTTCTGAGCTCTAGTGGCCCCAGCTTGGCTGTCATTGCTATTTAATAGTTGTAAATTGGTTGATTATGGGAGAGGGGGATGCTGGGTACCACCTATTCTGCCATCTTGACTGGATGTTCCCCTGACTTCAATTTTTTAAAATTTGTTGAGACCCGTTTTGTGACCTAATATATGGTGTATTCTAGAGAATACATTGTGCTGCCAAGAAGAATGTATATTCTGCAGCTGTTGCATGTAATATCCTGTATATACCTGTTATGTGCAATCGACCTTGAGTAGAGATTAATTCTTTTTTTTGGATAAAGTTCTTTTTTTTTTATTATTTTTATTTTGTCAATATACAATGTAGTTAGTTATTGTGTCCCA
>NW_007726594.1:1575-3400 GCF_000696425.1 Galeopterus variegatus | reverse complement strand
AACCCCTAGGAGGAGAAAGACAGGTCCTGTGACATAACCCCTGGGAGGAGAAGGACAGGTGCTGTGACATAACCCCTGGGAGGGGACTCACAGGCAATGGACCTGACAGCACACCAGCAAAGGCCTATGCTTCACAGGCGGTGAGACATGTGCATGTGAGTAAGCCACTTTAAAAAGGACAAATTAATGTTTGTGTAACTGAATGGATAATTTGTTCTCTCTCCTCTTTCATCTCACTTCCCTCTTCTTTTCTCCCCTCCCTTCTTTCTTTCGTCTGCCTTCTATTCCTAACTCCTTATTTTCTCCCATTTCCACTTTATTCTCTCCTCTTCCCTTCCTCCTCCATTTTTCTCTACTTCCTTACCCTTTTCTTGTGTTCATTTCTTCAGACACTGCTTTAATTAGTCACAGGTGCATTCTTGTAAGCAGTGGTTCCTGGCACTGTTTCCTCCTTTCTTGTTCACTTTTTCTACCATTCCATTTATTGATTGCAGTGTTCTCAAGACCAGAGACTTCAGAATTACTTCATTAGCATCCCTTTTCAGCCATCTGTCTTGAGAAGCATCTTTAGGACCTCTCCTAGGATCCAAATCAATTTGTACCATTGAACCCACCTTTAACCCCAGCTATCAGGGTTGCTCTGTACCTTCAATTCCCTGACATTTCCCTAAACATTCCAAAATGTCTTTTATTTTTGTGCTTTTGAGGCCCATTTCCCAGGGGCCGTTGTAGGCTCAAATATAAGGCTTTACATAGCCAAGAGATCATGCCCTTGATTCTCAAAAGAAGCTTACACCATACAACGGTGTGCTTCTGCTGAGACTATAACCATTGCTCAACCATCATTGTCTATACACTAAAAGAGGGTTGTACTCTATGCTGAGGGGAAATTTGGAGAATATTTTTCATGAAAGGTGAGCTTCTGGTAGAAAAAAAGCTGAAGCCTTAAATGCAATGAGCCTTACTCAGATATTCTCATTTGATAATACATAGATTAATTGATTGACTAGTTTTGGGACCTCTGGAGCAGCACGCTGAGTTAGTTATATACCTTGGCATTAGTACTGTTTTTGGATCTAAAGCTTCCAGGAGAGGCAGCACAGCAGAAACTCTTATTATAGATTGTCTGAGTTTCAATCCTGGTTCTACCACTTTCTAGCTGTGTGACCTTGAACAAGTTACTTAACCACTCTGTGCCTCAGTTTTCTCAACTGTAATAGATGATGATAGTATTTGCTTCCCATCCCTGTTGAGATAATTAAATAAGTCAATGTAAATTCTTTAGAACAATGCCAGGTACCTAGTGAGAACTCTAAAAAAGTTTGCTTATCTTTATTTTTCTCACTTCCCTCCTGATAGTCACTTCCATAGGCACCTGTTTCTAACATGTTTGTGTTCTTAGGTATGTGTTCTTCTAAAATATGTATTATTGTGTGTGTGCACGTGTGTGTGTGTATACGTGGGTGCTTGACTTGATTTTAGGCTATACATTTTGTTCTTTTTCCTTTTTTTCTTTTTAATTAATTTATTATCATTATTATATTTTACATTCTTTTTTTGTCCTTTTTGAGACCGGCCGCACCGTGCTCAGCCAGTGAGCACTCCGGTCATCCCTATATAGGATCCGAACCTGCGGTGGGAGTGCTGCTGTGCTCCCAGCGCCGCACTCTCCCGAGTGCGCCACGGGCTAGGCCCTTATTGTATTTTACATTCTAAGATGTTACAGAGCAGTTGTGGGGGAGGAGGAGAGGGCATGGGGGAGGGGGACAGGATGGGAGAAGGTGGAAGGAGGGGGTTGTGATCAAGGCCCATGGCACACCCCCCA
>NW_007726594.1:0-970 GCF_000696425.1 Galeopterus variegatus | reverse complement strand
TCCGAACCTGCGGTGGGAGTGCTGCTGTGCTCCCAGCGCCGCACTCTCCCGAGTGCGCCACAGGCTAGGCCCTTATTGTATTTTACATTCTAAGATGTTACAGAGCAGTTGTGGGGGAGGAGGAGAGGGCATGGGGGAGGAGGACAGGATGGGAGAAGGTGGAAGGAGGGGGTTGTGATCAAGGCCCATGGCACACCCCCCATAATGGCAGGGGAGCCCAGGTGCTTCTAGCAGCACCCAGGTCATTGCTGGGCTGCATGAAGATGTCGAGAGGGTGTGGCTGAGGCCCTTGGACCCCCACCACCCCAGTTTGGGAGTACAGAGCACTTCAGCAATGGCTCAGTAGTTGTTGCTGGGCTGGGTGAGCATGTCGAGGGGGAAGTGGCTGAGGTCCTCGACTCTCCACTGCCCCAAGTCAGGAGCCCAGGGGCTTCCAGTGCTCCTAGGTTTCATAGGTGCTTTTTGGCAGTGTTAGACCTTTACTGGTTGATATCAGAACTTTGTCTCTGATCTGCAGGTATTTTTTTTTTTCTTTTAGTTCTGTGTTGGATTATTTGCTGTTCACACCACTTAAACTGTGCNTTTTTTTTTTTCTTTTAGTTCTGTGTTGGATTATTTGCTGTTCACACCACTTAAACTGTGCACTGGACCTAACTTGTTGTTCTTTGGTTACTTCTAGCCTGGGGGAGCTTCCTAAGGGAACCAGCACTTGAGGCTTGTGATTGGGCTAAATTGCTGCTTTGCTGCTGATTCTCTGGGGAAGGCTTTTTGTGTAGCTTAGGTTTTAATTGCTGGCCTTGTAAGCACTTCAGGGCCTTGTGAAGTCTAGTATGTCTCAGTTGTGTGGAAACTCTGGTCTGGGCCTGAGCCTTTTCAGCAAACTGCACCCTCTGTAGTTCTATATTCCCAACCAGTCTCCACTGAGTGGTCCTATGCTGATTGGAGGGCAGATCAGCTGTCCATGCTGTGC
>NW_007726593.1:647090-647749 GCF_000696425.1 Galeopterus variegatus | reverse complement strand
AAGTTTGCCTGCCCGTATTTCCTCTAACACAGTCTACCACATCCCCAATATTTTTACCAGAAGCACCAGTTCTCTCCAGGTAACTTGAGTGAATCTCTGTTCTTTTACAAAAACACGTGCCAACATCCCCTTTCTCCCTGGGTTTGGTTTTCTTTGTCCTCCCATTTATCAAAACAATCCTTCCTATTCGATTTTATTATATCCAAAGCCCTCATCGACAGCCAGAGTTACTATGTTTTTCTTTGTACAAAGTTAACTGAAAGGATTTGGTCCTGAATTGATAGTTGTTTTTAGGCCAAACCAGAAAATCCTGTAACACAAACTTGAACTGATGCATAACTATGCAATAGACAACTAGATAGTAATCTCATCACTTAGTAAAAAGCTTTATGGAAAATCTTGTGTCCCTTCATGTTGATTTTATTGTGTTCTCAAATGTGTCCTTCAGTTCCCTGAAGTCAGATGTAATATTAAGAAGTTTAATGCATTGAGCAGTAGAATTAAACACACATAAATGTATTTATTTCGTTCCTATCTTTTCCATCTATTTTTCAAGCATTGCATCATGAAATCATATTCAGCAGATTATGAATATTAATCTTGTTTATTTATGTTACATTGTGTTAAACATTTTACCATGTATAGTAAAAACAACATGT
>NW_007726593.1:644713-645312 GCF_000696425.1 Galeopterus variegatus | reverse complement strand
CTTGCACCAACTTCTGCATGTTTGAGTCATTTGTTAAATGTGAGAGGGCAAACAGAGCCTGGTCTGTCTGTAACAAAATGGAATAAAGACAGGGAAAGGTTTGTGTTATCATACTATACTAAAACTACAAGAGCTCAAAGTACTCATGTATAAACTCAACTAAGTGAAAAAAATAAAAACAAATATAACAAAATACAAGTATTAACAAAGCTGGTTCTGGGGAATAGAATGCCTTTTCTATCTCTCTGCCCTTTCTAAATTTTCTGTATTGAAAATAAATTATGTTTTATATAGAAAAACAAACTTTATTACCTTTGCACAACACACTTATTTTGGACTAAAATACAGTATTATCTTTGCTATTTGGTGAGTATATAAAATGGTAAATTTGGGGTAATTGATTAAAATTGCAAGTGCAGATGAAACATTCTCAGAAAATTTGTAACTGTGGGCCAAACTTTTATAGAGACATGATTTTAAGTGTAAGGAAATATTTATCATTATGTTAAGTTCATTTTTGTCATATTCATTTTATTTAGGATTTTATGAACATTATCAAATGACTTAATGTGAGTGGCCAGATTAAATCCTGTACTAAT
>NW_007726593.1:643178-644534 GCF_000696425.1 Galeopterus variegatus | reverse complement strand
TTTATGAACATTATCAAATGACTTAATGTGAGTGGCCAGATTAAATCCTGTACTAATAACAATGTATAATTTGTACACAATGCATATGAAAGACATAGAGTGGATTTTAACCATGTATGACTTCCAGGCTCGTTCTATGTTTCTAAAGAAAATCAGCAGTCATTAGAATTTATAATTTTTTTGAGGCTCATGTGAGGCTGTGAAATTTCAGTCCGCGTGTAGCAGTCAAAAGTAACAAGTGTGGGCAGCCTGTTTCTTCTCTCCAGCTTTCTTCCTTGTATCAGTGTTGTTATAAAATTTACTTAAAAGTTCTTGTATAGTATGCATAAAGGTTGTTATAAGATTCAGTTTATTCAACAGAGTAAGTAACTTTAAAAATCTTTGGGCCGGCCCGGTGGTGCACTGGAGAGTGAGCTGCTTGGGAGTGCAGTGGCGCTCCCACCAAGGGTTTGGATCCCACGTGGAGACCGGTTCCCACTCACTGGTTGAGCGCGGTGTGGGCGCAACACCAAGGGTTGCAATCCCGTTACTGGTCAACGAAAAAGACAAAAAAAAGGAAAAAAAAAAATCTTTTATCACACAGACACAGCCCCAATTATGGTGCACTTAAGCAACATAAGGGTTTATCATTAAACCTAACTCCTACCCCTGACTCAACAGGATTTGTGTCACATCTAACTGTCAAGGACATTGTGGGACACCTCACTGTCCCTGAAATAACCCAGTTATCCAAGAGGACTCTGAGGAGAGCTCACTCTGTCACCTCCACCAGCCAGCAGAGCCCCTCCAAGAGAGGTCGTCCAGCTCCAGGACCTAATGAGGAGACACTGGAGAGAAGAAACAGGCTGCCCACACTTGTTACTTTTGACTGCTACACGCGGACTGAAATTTCACAGCCTCACATGAGCCTCAAAAAAATTATAAATTCTAATGACTGCTGATTTTCTTTAGAAACATAGAATGAGCCTGGAAGTCATGCATGGTTAAAGTCCACTCTATGTCTTTCATAATGCATTGTGTTATTAGTACAGGATTTAATCTGGCCACTCACATTAAGTCATTTGATAATGTTCATAAAATCCCAAGTTAAAGAGCATCTTATAAATAATGCTATATCTTGATGCCTGAATTGGGTGTTTGTAATGTAACAGTCAAGGTGCGGAGCAGTCCTTAGAGAATTCTGCTTTCCTTAGGCTTTTCTCTTCTTGGGTGTTCTAGATGCTACATCAATAATTTTAATAAAACCAAAACTTGACATGACTGAATAATATTGAGTGTTTTAGCCTTGTTATCACGAGTAAGTTACTGAAAACAAATAGCCAGCCTTAAATAAGTAAAATTAAATTCATTCCTCTG
>NW_007726593.1:641043-641918 GCF_000696425.1 Galeopterus variegatus | reverse complement strand
CCCTGAAAGTAAACTACAGAGGTATTCTAGATATCATGTTCAAACAAGTTCAAATCTAAGTGAGAAAAATGAAAAAAAAATTAAGTCTAAATAAGTTCCACTCCCCACCAATTATTTTTGCCCCACCCTTTCCAATGTGTTTTATTACTTACACCTGCTGTACACCTGCTCTTGTAAATATTGTATATGTTTTCATCTGAATGATTATTTATTACCTGGCTCTGCATTAGAATATAAACTTTATTAAGCCATGGATATTGGATGTCTTTTTCACGGCTGTATTTCCAGTACTTAGAAGAGATCATAAGTACTTAATAAATATTTTTTCTGTCTTTCTCTGCTTTATCAATATATATGTGACTGAGATTCCAAGAAATCTGAATCCATGTGGGTTATATTATGTGACTTTCAGTTTCTTCACTGAGATTTGACTACCTTTTCAAACTTACGTCACTCACATAGCCTATTGCACCTTGTAGATTCCCTTTAATCCCTTTTTGCCTGGCAATAAGTATCTTATAATTTATTCCTGGACAAGACATAAGATGCATGATTGCATTAGGTGAATAGAAGGTAAATTATCTTATTTGAAGACTAAAGGGCTGAGCAATCATTTAGCTTGGATGTAGAGAAGAGTCTCTAAAATAGTGGATTCCAAACCCAGCTGTGCATCAGAATTAACTGAAGGAGGTTCGTTTAACATGAAAAACAATGGGGTGAGGAAGAAAGAATGGTTCATGTTATGTTGCATGTTATCTACTCTGATAAGCAGAAATAAAACAATTGAGAAAGGAGGAAAAAGGAAAGGGAAAAAAAAAGCATTGAATAGCTCATCACTTGCTGTATAGACAAGAGGTTGGAATTAAAACCTATGT
>NW_007726593.1:627900-638513 GCF_000696425.1 Galeopterus variegatus | reverse complement strand
ATATCACCTAACCACACCGATTCCAAGCTGTGACGGTGTTATCAGTGATGTTATCTCATCATGTTGGAGTTTTCAGAAATTTCCCCAATGGTAATATCAGCCAGTAGTTTAGCAATTAGATTTTATTACCATATTCCTTAATTAAGCTAACTAGAATTAGTTGATTAGATTTATCCTCAAGATAAAGGCAGAGTCATTTTATGTCATGCTATTTCAACTCATTGTGTAAATGCTGATTTGCAACTATATTCACCAATGCTGATTAGCAACTGTATTAGTGAAAAAAAAGTCTCAGGTTCTAGTAGAAGACTTCACATGCATTCACTGAGTAACCCTGGGAAATGTTCAGGCCTGAGTGCCATCTACTTTGAGTTATAAATAGGCTAGATCCAACAACCAGGCATGTTTCCCTGGATAGGATGCCAAGATCTCTTGCTTGTAATATAAAGAGCACTCATGAGCTCCAGCCGGGCCTGGAGGGCGAATGACAGGCCACAAGTTTGCANCAGAATTAACTGAAGGAGGTTCGTTTAACATGAAAAACAATGGGGTGAGGAAGAAAGAATGTTGCATGTTATGTTACATGTTATCTACTCTGATAAGCAGAAATAAAACAATCGAGAAAGGAGGAAAAAGGAAAGGAAAAACAAAAGCATTGAATAGCTCATCACTTGCTGTATAGACAAGAGGTTGGAATTAAAACCTATGTTAAAGACTTACAAATCAGACAGCAGAAGGTCTGTCTAGAAAACAAGGAATGACAGAGGGCAATGGAAAAGATATAGGTACAAAGATAACCCTTAGAAAAATACATCAATTTATTAGAAAAAGAGTGAAGAAAATGCGTCATACAAAGAAACATAGCAAATATTCCATAATAACTATAATATAAAATAAAGGACAGAAATGAGACAGAATGATACATTTACAGTACAGAAACCCAGCAGACTTAACCTTAACCAAGGGACTGAAGTTAGCATCACCTTTTATAGGACTAAAAAATAAAAGTCATGTGCCTCCTGACATAATGACCTGGAAGGACATGTCACTTACATGGCACACCTGTGATTTAAAAAATGCATAACATGAATCAGATCATGGGAAACATCAGACAAACCAAAACTGAGGGCTATTCTGCAAAGAAGTGGTCTGTACTCTTCAAAAATGTGAAGATCATGAAAGTAAGAAAAGACTGAGGAATTGTCATAGATTAACAGAGACAACAGAGACACACAACAAAGACGAAGATGACATGGGATGCACAGTGACATACTGCACCAGAAAGAGATGTCCTTGTTTTTAGGAAATACACATGGAGGTATTTAGTGGTACAGATGCAATACATCAGCAACTTATGCTCAACTGAATCAGGAAAAAAAAAGTTTACATATGAGCATAGAGAGAAGGAAAGAGAATAAAATAATCAAGCAAATGTGATAAAATCTTACTATCTGAGGAATCTTGGTGACAGATATATGGCAATTCTTTGTACTATTTTTAAATTCCTTTTGTAAGCCTGAAATTATTTCAAAATAAAATTAACAAAAAAGTTACTTAAAAAAAAAACTAAAGGTTAAAAACAAACCAAAACAAATGAATCTAACAATATATCAAATTGTTAACATAACAAAATGGAAAAATTTTTTGCACTTTATACGTATTTAGTGAGATGCTCTTTAAGATTGAAAAGAACTCTAAAGAAATTTCAAATTTCACTAGTGTTTCACTAGGGTAAACATTGGATTGTTATTGCTAGAAATCCTATTACTTGTTATTCTGATGCTATTTCTTTTATATTGTGGGATAAAGCAAAATAAGTAATTTTATCAATGTTAAAAACAAGATGTTCAGTGTAGAGAAGAAAATACAATTGTGAAATCAAATACATTAAATTAAAACTCTGCAATGTTAAAATGAAACTGAAAACTATCCATGGGAACTGATGATTTTTGAAAGTGTCTTTTTTTCTGGCTCTGTTCCATGAAATGGTATCAATACAATGTCACCCAGCAGGGATGACTGTCCCTCGCACACAGATTTCTGTCTCTAATACCACTCACCCTAAGCCGATGAGCTTTCTTGGATAAATGGTTGATTTCACGCCTGATGTGTGGAAGACAAAGGTAGGCTTAGGATATCTTAATGGGTTAGAACAAAAAGAAGCTTTCAGTGCTATGACAAAAAAAAAAACACAGTGGCCAGCTTGAAGAGGCTCCCGGTTGCAGAAATAACAATGTGAACCTAAAAAAGGACAGAAAGTGCATGAAAATCCATGAGCCCATAATGGCATTCACAAAAGCCAGAAAAAAAAATCTCATTTTTTCACTCTTCAAGAAGCTATTAAACCTACTTTTCAATGTGAAAATTGGTCATTAAAAGAAAGAAGCAGTAACCCTGGGAAATGTTCAGGCCTGAGTGCCATCTACTTTGAGTTAAAAATAGGCTAGATCCAACAACCAGGCATGTTTCCCTGGATAGGATGCCAAGATCTCTTGCTTGTAAAGAGCACTCATGAGCTCCAGCCGGGCCTGGAGGGCGAATGACAGGCCACAAGTTTGCAGAAAGCCTGCCTCCTAATAACAGAGAGAGGGGCATGCCTGGAAGGGAAATCACAGGGTAACAACATCCTGGAACACTTAGAAGATTCTTCCAAATTGCAATCCCTTCCTCTTTCTTTTTTCTTATGTGTCTCTCTTTTTCCGCCATTTACCTCTCCTCGGATTTCTCTAAGCATAATACTGTTCCCTCACTCTTTCTACATCCTTATTCCACTTATTTTTATCAAAGTTATATAAGCATCATTTTAAAAAATAGAACAAGAAGCTTATAATGTAAAAATAATGTCCCCTGCGCCATATCTCCTCATCCCAAGTTTCCAGAGGTGGTCACGTCTGGCCATTTTTGTCTTTAGACATGGTGGTCACTTCCCCGACTCTAAATCACAGGTCTGTTAGATTAAATAACTTCAGAAATCAGGCTAGTATTATAAATTTTTGAGTGGGCTATGCATAACATACTATCCCTTTAACAGAGTAGTGTAGATTACAGTAAATAGAGAGTATTTGCCTTGTCTAATGTCAAGTTTTTTTAAAAAGGTTCTGTGCACAAAAAGATCTCATTTGCCCAACAGAACTGACCGTAGGCAGCCAGTTTGTAACCTTGATCTAAATAATGTACTCACATCACTATTATAAAACCTAGGCTGTAATACATTGACTCTCCACTTTACAAAATCAGTGTTTTCTGACTCAGACTAATATCGTCCTCTCCCATCCCTCTATCCAAATTTAGACTATAATATTAATTTTCTAAATTAATTAAGCTTTTATTTGTTGGTCCATCAACTTTATACAATACCCTGCAACTCCCCATTGGGATAAATTCTCACCACGGCTTCTCCACTTTTCTCTCTTCCATTCTCTGTCACTTAGATTTTAATTTTTATGTCATTGATGTAAACATTAACTCCTTATCTTTCATGTTGTGCTATGGGTTTGTGATGGTAAATTTTACATGTTGACTTAGCTAGGCCACAGTACCCAAACATTTGGTCAAATGCCAGTCTAGATGTCACTGTGAAGGCACTTTCTTTGGTGAGGAATAACATTTAAATCTGTAGACTTTGAGTAAAGCAGGTGACCCTCCAGAACCTGGGTAGGCCTCACCCCATCAGCTGGGGTTTTAAGAAAGAAAACTGAGGTTCCCCCAAAGAAGAGGAATTCTGCGTCTAGATGGCCTCCAGACTCAAGCTGCAGCAACAACTCTTCCCTGATTCTGCACCCTGCCCACCTGCTGTGAAGATTTCTTACTCGTGTACAATCACGTGAGCCTATTCCTTAAAATAAATCACTCTCAGCTTGGGAGTGCAGTGGCGCTCCCGCCGAGGGTTCGGATCCCACATACAGACCGGTTCCCGCTCACTGGCTGAGCGAGGTGTGGGCGCAGCACCGAGGGTTGCGATCCCGTTGCCGGTCCCGGTCCGGTACGGGTGCGACACTGAGGGTCAGGACAAAAGGATTATATTTTCTTACTATCCATCTATAACTTTTTTCCCTTCAGATTTACTGAGGTATTGTTGACAAATAAAATCATATATATTTACATTGTACAATATGATATTTTAATATATGTATACATTGTGAAACGATTACCACAATAAAGCTAAGAAACATATCCATCACCTCATCTGTAACTTAAAGTAATCCCACATTTTAGTTTGCTTCATATTATAACAATGATTTTTCTTATGGCCATTTATTTTTTCTAGAGTTTCTAGTTGCCTTTCTTTTTTCTTGTTAACAGAAGAGACATATGTTTTCCCTCCATGCCACTAATGTCATTTAGATGCATGGTCACTCTATCTATTGGCTAGAATGAGTCTTCGAGGTTCTTTGGCAACCAATGACTTCCCCTTGGAATTTAGACCACTTCTTTCTAGGCCTCAAATTCATCATCCTGGATTTCTTTGAAATGTACTTCTGTATTCAATCAATCATTTTTCATATTTCTCATCTGCCTTTCTCACTCTTTTTTGTTTTCAGCTTTGTTTTACCATAGTATATACTTAGGAGACTCTTTCAGAAAAGACACAAGAAAGGTAAATTATATAATTTTTGCATCATTTTTCATATTTCTCATCTGCCTTTCTCACTCTTTTTTGTTTTCAGCTTTGTTTTACCAGAGTATATACTTAGGAGACTCTTTCAGAAAAGACACAAGAAAGGTAAATTATATAATTTTTGCAATTGTTTTTTGTGTGCTCACATTTGATTGACAATTAGTCTGCTATAAAATTCTAGATTCTAAAGAATGCTTCCAAAGAATTTTGATGGCATTTCTTTATTGTCTTTATCAAGCACAGTTTATGGGAGGCCTTGGTTTTGGACTCCACTCCTACACTTAGATCTCAGCAGACCTGACCAAACCAGAATGTGCCATGTATCAAACTGAACTTTGAAATGGGCCAGTTAAAAAAAAACCAGGAGATTCCAGTCAATCTGATTCAATGAAATAAGGAAGTCCCCTTTGTTTTAACCCTATAAGGAAAGTAACTTTGAAACGACCAATGCACTTTTGTTCCCTGTTTCTCCTTTCTTCAGCCCTTTTTTTCCTTTACAAGCAACTTCTGCTCAGCTCATCAGAACACTCATTCTGACATATAGAATGACATATTTCCTGATTCCAGAGTATAAAATAAAAACTAATGAGGTCTTTAAACTAAATTTCTTGTAATTTCGTCTTTTGACATCTTCTAACAGCCGTGGTTGCGGAAGATAAATCTAACACAATATTCTGATTCTTAATGTTTTGTAGCTTACCACCTTAACCAGGCTAGAAGCTTAAACAACGTCTTCTTACTATTCTAAAATTCTATTCATGCTTTTAATGTGAAGATTTTTATCTTCTCAGCTGTGGGAAAATTTCTTCTATCACTTCCTTGTTAACTACTTCATTGTCTCCGTTTTGATTTTCTAGAATCATTGTTCATATATTTGATCTCTAAATTAACCCCTTTGAATTTTTTCTTTCAAGTGCTCTTCCAATTTTCTGTTGTTTTTATTTCAGCCATTGAATGCTAAATTTTCAAAAAGGCTCTTTCTGTTCCTTAATGTTTAATAGATCTCATAACTTTTTACAATTTTTGTAAAAATAGTAATTATAACTTTTTTAAAGAGCTGTACATTCCTTGAATTTCTGCTTTCTCCTGAGTCGATTAACTTTCTTTACCTTGATCTTTCTTTATCATGCTGGTGTTTCTCTTCCCATGTCAACTGTTCTTTGATTTTCCATATATAATTAAGAGTTGGGAGCTGGGCATAATTTTCCAGGCATTTGTGTGCTTCCCTCTGTTATCTTCTGTGTAGATTTGCTCTCCAACAGTGTGTTCCTGGACAGGAAGTGAACTTGGAGCTCTGTACACCTGGGTAGAGCGTGTTTTTATGCTGTGGGCTCCAGATTCCAAAAAAGGTGAACTTTATTTGGGATTTCTGCACAGACTCTGCACAAGATTTCTGCATGAAATTAGCTTTCTTTATTTTCCCAAGGCAAGTCATTCAATTAAGTGGGGTAACTGAGATTTCCACTCATTTGCAGAGCAAGAGACTGACCCAGGGATCGATAACCCCCTCCCCCCATATTTCTCACACCTCCCTTGACTTTACCTCCATGCTCGGCCCACACCTTTCAGTCCCACCGAGCATTATTCTTTTTTTTTCTATCCTCCATCCTGCATGTTATTGGCTGCTATTTCATCACTTTATTTTAGCCAACAACAAGCTCCCTTCCCCCTCTGCCTTCCAAAAATTTATAATCTATCATTCATTCTCTTCACTACGTGGGGTTGATACATTTCTTAAATCATTTCATTAGTTACTTAAGAAGGAAGGAGAAACACTGTTGTTCTCAACCTGCTGTTTTGAACCCAAAGACTTTTGCCCTCTTTTTTCCACTATTGCATTCTTTTCTTTCTTTCTCTTCCTAGTTTCCATCTTTTCTTCTCCTCAATTTCATCTTATAATTACCAGAGTTAAAAGCAAAATATTACATTTTTGCTCTATGTAAAACCCTGCTGGTTATGAACCTTCCAAAGAAAAGGAGATGAAAATGAAGAACATGTAAATAAAACTAACTGAGTTTTAGTTCAGATGCAATACATTGGTATTAATGACATCACTTTCTGGCAAAAAGTACGCCTCTTGTGAAAATAAGTGACAACGGCCAGAGTGAATGAATGGAGGAAGGAAAGGAGGCTGTAATATGATTCCCCCCCCCCCTGCCCCCAGGAAATTTCTTTATATTGTATTTGCTGTTGCTGTTCCAAAAGCACACTATTGAGCATCACATGCAACTTTCTTCATAAAAAGGTAATGTTGACCTTGTACGTTCTATTTTAGGGTGTCCTGTTAATGGGTGATTTTCAGAGGAAGTTCATCGATTTGGAAGACATGATGATCAATTTCACAACCTTCTGGGGAAGGAAACAGCATTGCACCAATCAAGGGAACTGGAGGGTTCTGCAGGCAGGTAGCCACTGGGACTTTCTCTCCTTTCCTGTATTAAATTAAAAAGTAATGTTTTCACAGCCAAGCTATGAATCCAGGGAGTTTCAGACACATTCTAATACTGGATACAGACAACTACATTTTTATTATTACAATGTTAAGGAGGTTTTCTATCCTCACCTGTAGGCTGTATCCTTACCCAAAGAATTATATAAATAGAACTATATAAATAGAGGCAAAATATCTCTCTCTCTCTCCCTTCCCCATCTCTCGCACTTTGTTTCTTCTCTCCCTCCCTTCTTTTCTTCTAATACTGGATACAGACAACTACATTTTTATTATTACAATGTTAAGGAGGTTTTCTATCCTCACCTGTAGGATGTATCCTTACCCAAAGAATTATATAAATAGAACTATATAAATAGAGGCAAAATATCTCTCTCTCTCTCTCCCTTCCCCATCTCTCGCACTTTGTTTCTTCTCTCCCTCCCTTCTTTTCTGATATTTTACTCCGACTTAGCATAACTCTCCAGTACACATGGCAACTCTTTTGATACATACCCTAAGGAGAAAGCACATTAAATCTACCACAGCACTATTTATCTCCATTAACAAGCCCCTTTAAGTGCTAATTTTTGCCAAAATACAACCCAAAATAGCCATAAAGATGAAGGTCCCAAGAAAATAGTGGAAGCATACAAACCAAATCTCTGCAACCCAAGTAAAATACTGATACTCTACATCACCAGTCATAACTCAGGGTCGTCACAGTTCCTTAAACTATGCCAATTCAATGGCTCATCTCACATCCTCATCACAATATTCACTCCTAACCTGGGTTAATTCCTTCCCCAAACTGAACACTTTTAATAAGTACAAGGACCCCATTTGGTTTTTATTTAGCAGCTACTTCTTCCTGTGTCTCATGAAGAGAAAACCAAGAAATAGGCGAGGTCTTGTAGATCCTGTTCTGTTCCATCATTGCACCTGTTACGACCACGTAATGTAGTTGAAAACAGGTGACCTTTTATTTTTATTTTGGGAGGACTGCCCGGTTAGCTCAGTTGGTTAAAGCACAGCCCTATAGACTTATAGCACAAAGGTCATGGGTTCAGATCCCCCAACTGGCCAACCACCAAAAAAAAAAAAAAACAAATTTATTTTTTGGTACGGTAGAATGCAGGTTAGAATATTTATTAAAATGTTAGCATACTACCTTGAATATTATTTATTTTACCATTGCTTATAATACTAAAATAAATAAAAAGTGAAATGATACACTTTCCTCTGTGTAACTGAGATGGAGAAAAGAGAAAGAAAGAATTCGCTCAAAATACAATCACTGAGGCCTGGAGGGACTGCCACCCATCAGGGGAACAGCCCCGATCCAAAATCAGCCTTTCTTTTTATTGACAAGACAAGGAAGTTTCACAAGAAATATCAGTGGATTCAATCATCAAAGTAGGACATAAGGACATGGGCAATGTTACAAAAGTTGTCTATGGCTAAGTACATCTTAACCATGGAAACTAGTAATATCAGTAAATTAAAGTGACATTCCAAAGTACAATTAGTAAAGAGCTAAATTGGTCAAACTGGCTCATTATCTAAGGTATGACCACTCCTTAAACAAAAGTTACACTCTTATGATAAAATCTAAATACAATTATCTCTAAATTTCCCCCAACAGACAGCTTGCCACTAGCAAACATTTTTTCTACAACTTCCCCTTCAGTAATTCTTAAAATCTCTTAACAGAACCTGTATGACAACTACCTGTCATCTCTAAAATAATTAAAGCATACAATCCCGTACCTAACCAGTGATTAAGAGTTGATGAGATGGGCTTTGGCCACATTATCTATGGGCTGTGGCCCCCTGTCTGAGGGCTTTTGCCCCACACATGCATTTACCTAAAAACCTTATTCTAAAATCAAATGAGAATCACGATTTCTAACCCACTGCAGTGAAATTCTATTGCCAATCAAAAAAGAAAGTGTTAAAAGAATTGGAGAACAAACATACAATAGAATACTACGTTACAGATTAAAAGAATTATATATAGAAATAGAATACCATGTAACTGTACTGTGTGTGCACGTGTGTGTGTGTGTGATAATTTCCAAGAAAGATTGGAAATAAAATCCAAAGATTCTCTTCTTTAGATTGGAAAAATCCAAAGATCCAAAGATTCCAATCTTTCCAAAAATGACTGAGACATATTTCTAAGCGATAAAAGCAATTTGCAGAATTAGACATGCAGAATATTAGCTTTTTGTCAAAATAAAGGAGAAAGGGGAAAAGCAGCACTATTAATTTTCTGGTGAGAGGAAGCAGCTTATAACAGACCAGCCTCCCACTGAGAATAACTAGAAAAGCCAGAGTTAAAATTCAGAGTAGAAATCACATAAAAGGCAGAGCACACGTTTGAAGGTAACAGAGAGCTGCTGGGTCAACAAGAACTAGAGAGAGCTAAGGGGACATGTGACAGTTGGGCAGAGTTGACTCTGCAGCTGCTTTTAGCACAAAGCAATTGTCAATTGCCAGCACAGACAGGAGCATGGGAATCAAAGGGCTGCTGTCAGGGAAAAGGAAACCAGCAGAACCTCTGGCAGAGTCTCAGACAGCCTAGATCACATGGCCTCTTTCTCCCCAAGTCATTTCATGGCATACAAGGGAGGGAGCTCCAGGAAATTCTCTAGACTCTCTTATGCAAACCCTAGAGGTCCAGGGTTAAGCAAGAGGAAGACGGTTTTAGCATAGATCCATTCTGAGCCGTATGGAGGTAACAGCAAATCACACTCAAATGGATCTCTATTCTGCAAGTGATTACTTGAGTGCCAAGGTGGGCAGACACCTGTGATTCTGGGGCAGGATGTACCAGGACATCTTCCGGCTTGACCTGCCTTGGTATGTGGCAGAGACAGTTCCTCTTGCCTCATTAGGTACCCACTAGGAGGAAATAATTGTCATTCCTACCTCCTGTGAGCAAATGATCAGATCAGCCTCTTCCCTGATTATGCACGGGATACTGACCTGCCCTCAAAAATTTTGTGAACATGACCCACCTCGCTCTTGCTGGGAGGGATGGAATTGCAGGACTAGACCCCATCGAGCCTTTTTGATGCATGCTTTGGGTTTAGTGTCTGCTCACACACGTCACAGTCAGTGATACACCAGTTATAGATGAAGATGCTTGTTCACAGTGAGGACGGGAAGAGACTGTGCTTTCCAAAATAAAGTACTCAGTCCTTAAATGTTTAGATACTCTTATCCCTACTGCTGTCAGCTGATGACATGTTAGAGACATTAAGAAACATGCAACTGTCATACACCGAATGGGTATGTCTGGGAGTCAGCCTCTGGTCTGTCTGATTTCAGTCATGTTTCTTCTATTGCAAAACAGTGTCTCAAAAAGCTGCTGATGGGGCCAGCCAGGTGGCGCAATGCTACAGTGCGCCGCTTGGGAAGCGCAGCGGCACTCCTGCCGAGGGTTTGGATCCCACATACAGACCGATTCCTGCTCACTGGCTGAACGAGGTGCGGGAGCGACGCCGAGGGTTGCAATCCCGTTGCCGGTCCCGGTCCGGTACGGGTGCGACACTGAGGGTT
>NW_007726593.1:625311-627225 GCF_000696425.1 Galeopterus variegatus | reverse complement strand
CTGAGGGTTGCGATCCGTTGCCGGTCACGAAAAAAGACAAAAAGGAAAAAAAAAAAAAGCTGCTGATATCAAGCCATCATTATGTGAAGTGTTGGATATTAAAAGAATTTTACTCATGCCCACATTCAAAACCTAGTTCAAAACCCATAAGGCAGTATGAATAATCAAGCTTGTATCTTGGATCTAAGGCATTAGTGGGGAAGTGAAATTTAATAATAAGGATGATAAAGGACTTTTGCACTGAAGAGGCAAGGTAGAAGCAGGGAGGAAGGAGTTGATATAATACGTATCATGTAAGGCTGTTGTGCTAAGTAACAGATAACCACAAAGACATTTCTTTCCTATACTACACATGCCCATGGGTCAGCTTGAGTCCAGTTGTCTTTCCAGGAGCCAGAATAACCCAGCAGCCACTATCTTGAAATACTCTGGTCACCAAGCCAAGGGCAAAAAGAACCTGGGAAAGTACACAGTGGTTCTTAAAGCTCCCTTTCATGATTAGCACACAAAACTCCCAGGCACATTGCACTGGCTAAAGCACATCACACAGATGCTCACAACCTCAGGCTTAGGTGAGGAAGTCCCTTCCTACCATGAGCTTCAGGAGCAGACAGCAGAATGCCTACATACCTAGTACACCTGCGAACAGCCCCAATGGTCACCACATGAGGACCACATGATGTCTGAGTGTTGCTTTTGTCGTTGCCAAAGTAGGCAAAAACACTAACTATATCACATAAATAATAAGGACAGCTATTTATTGAGCTCCTAATATGCAAAAAGCACACTCCCGGGCCCTTTTTAATGTTCAGAATGATTGTGTCCACATTTCAGAGAGAATGTGGGGCTCTGAGAGAGTAAGTCAAGACTGCAGGTTCAAGAGTGTGGACCAAGAACACGCATGATCGTCATCTCTCCTAAAGTCTTTGGAATGAAGGCAAGGAGCAAAAGAGAATAAATTTATAGCAGGGCAATGAAGAGGAGAGAGATCCTGCAGATGAGAGATGTGTGGAATTTCTCAGAAAAGCACAGGCAGATGAAACAGCACAAGGGAGGGCTCCTGCAGAGTCAGCTCCTGACTCTGGACACTCAGGTACGGCGAGGGGAATGAGAGAATGGCAGGGAGCAGGTGAGTCGTGGAAGTCAGGTCTGTACAACAGTTTTCCAGTTGGCTCATCCACTCCGATACATGCAAACCAGCTGGGAAGGGTGACACTTGTCACAGGCTACTCCTGGGATACTACTTTCTGATTCAGTTCAATGATTTTCTAGGGGTGGGTTGGAGTTCCTGCTGTGGGTGTCAGATCCCCTCCTCTGTGTCATTTGACTAGTCAGGTGGTCCCTGCCTGCCTTCTCCTGGCCTGTGCTCTCTGAGGGAGGCCTGCATGTCACAATGCCATGATACCATGCACCCATGCACCCATGAACAGAGGTCCCCATGTGCCCATCAGCCCGTGACACCATGCACCCCTGCACCTATGCACAGAAGTCCCCATGTGTCCGCCAGCCCATGCTTCCATGCACCCTTGCACAGAAGTCCCCATGCATCCACCAGCCCATGCATGCACGCACCCACACAGCCCTGCACCGATGCACAGAAGTTCTCATGCACCCACCAGCCCATAGAGGATTGTGGTGGGTAGAAGGGCTGGAGTTGGCACCATCAACGCAATTGTCAGCACCATCATTCTAATAAAATAGTACCTAAAATCGGGTGCCTGTATAGGCTAAAAAAAAAATAGTACTCCTGTTCCTGCCTGATTATGGAACCATCTGAAGGTAGACACTGGAGGGTGTCAGTCTGATGGAGGATAAAACACCAGCTTTAGTAATAAAACATTTTTTTAAAAAAGTGGGAAAACTGAATGAGGTCTGCAGCAACAACAGGCTTCCTACGACTACACCCCAGAATCA
>NW_007726593.1:607562-624945 GCF_000696425.1 Galeopterus variegatus | reverse complement strand
AGCACCATCATTCTAATAAAATAGTACCTAAAATCGGGTGCCTGTATAGGCTAAAAAAAAATAGTACTCCTGTTCCTGCCTGATTATGGAACCATCTGAAGGTAGACACTGGAGGGAGTCAGTCTGATGGAGGGTAAAACACCAGCTTTAGTAATAAAACATTTAAGAAAAAAAAAAACTGGGAAAACTGAATGAGGTCTGCAGCAACAACAGGCTTCCTACGACTACACCCCAGAATCAGAAGGTCTTCCTACCAGTCAGAGCAGGACCCTCTCAGTTCTCACCCCCAGCAGCTGGTTCCTGTACCAGGAGCAGAGACAGAGCAAAAGGCGTGCTCTCTGCAGGCAGACCAGCCCCAGAGAAGACAAGAAAGGGAGGGCATGGGCTGGGGATAACTGTTCCTTCCACCCAACTCACCAACCCCAGTCATTGCTCACCAATGCTGCTCTAGAGAGAGTCCCTCTGAACAGAAACATAACAACAGAAGAAAGAAGGTTTCTACTCCCAACACCTTATCAGTCAGCATCCAACCAGAAAAACAAAACCATTGAGTTGTGTGTGCATGCATGTGTGTGTGTGTTATCAGAGGGCATTTAATACAGGGGCTTGGTTTCATAGGGGATGAAGGAAGCCAAGCAGCCAGCCAAGGACTAAGGACAGAAGAGCAATCTTGGGAAGCCACTACCCTGCAAAAAGACAAGGCTGTGTCCCTGAAGCCTAGGGGTCTGGGTCACCTGCAAGAATCTGAACCACAGCAGTCATCACCTTTGGAGCTGCAGCTGTGGACAGAGAAGGAAAACTGTCAGACATATGGGCTGAGACAGAAAAGGAGGAAAAAGGACCTGATTTTTCTAGGGGGCTTCTGTTCTCCGAGCCGGATCCTCCCCTTGATGCTTCCCTGAGGGCAAACCAGCCAGAAATCAGCAGATGTGCGTCCTGCAAGCCCAGCCTGCAGGCTCTTCAGAGCAATGGAGAGGGGGGCAGAGATGGTTAAGGACACACAGGCACAAGGTGGCAGGAACGCTGANGAAGCCACTACCCTGCAAAAAGACAAGGCTGTGTCCCTGAAGCCTAGGGGTCTGGGTCACCGGCAAGAATCTGAACCACAGCAGTCATCACCTTTGGAGCTGCAGCAGTGGACAGAGAAGGAAAACTGTCAGACATATGGGCTGAGACAGAAAAGGAGGAAAAAGAACCTGATTTTTCTAGGGGGCTGCTGTTCTCCGAGCCTCAGAAAAGGAGGAAAAAGAACCTGATTTTTCTAGGGGGCTGCTGTTCTCCGAGCCTGATCCTCCCCTTGATGCTTCCCTGAGGGCAAACCAGCCAGAAATCAGCAGATGTGCGTCCTGCAAGCCCAGCCTGCAGGCTCTTCAGAGCAATGGAGAGGGGGGCAGAGATGGTTAAGGACACACAGGCACAAGGTGGCAGGAACGCTGATTCTCCTGAGCACATCACTCTGTCCAGACACAGGGCTCCATGTTAAACATGGATTCTCTCTTTCAATTCGCACAGATCTGTAAAGTAGGCGGGAATTTACTGTTGCTATTCCATTGTATAGGCAAGAAGCCTCCCTAAGGCTGAACTGAAATAATAATACAGCCAGTGACGATGAGAGGAGTGTAGTTAATTTGGCAGAGTAATCAATACACGGTGTTTAAACTGACAATGGATACCTGTATGTATAACAACAGCGTTTAGGGTTCTGCAGGTAATCGCTAGAACTAAACCGAGACACAGTGGTCACCTCTGTGCGATAAGAGTAGAGGAGAAAAAGTAGAGGAGACCTCTGCTTTTTATTTTATAATTTGCTATAATATTTGAACATTTTTCCAAATTCCTAATTTATTTTCTAATAAGAAGAGGAGAGAAGAAAGTCGACTGGCCAAGCTGATCTCATAAGGTTCTCAAGTTCATGCTTTTTACATTACAATCCGCAGTCCCCATGCTGGGACTGACATGTAAATAATTTCTCTATCACAAAAAACAACCCCACCTGTGACCACAGCACGTGCTCTCTGGAGAGGCAGAGCCCATGGCAGGAACCCCTGGAGGAAGGAAAAGTAATTGCCTGGGACTTTGAAGGTGAAATAGTGAGCTTCTTGGGGACTCAGCCTATGAGCAGTGGCCAGGCCTGTAAGCATTTCATCTACCAAAACAAGTATCTTCATCTCCCCAAACCGATGGCCATGTAACCAAACAGCTACAGTCAGGCAGTGTCAAGATGGATTCTGATTGTCAATCAGTTATCTCGAGATGTTGCCTGCAAATTTTTCCATGACGGGTTCAAATAAATGATCTTTTCATGCCTGAAGTGTGTACAGGATAAATAATGTAATCAGGCGATGTGCTTGGTTTTACACAATATCTCCAATCAGTGACAAGCAATTGACATAAAATTATTTTGTAAACCTGAAATAAACTCTTCCTTTGCCTCAGGGAGCTCCTGCCATAAGCTAAATAAAACTTCACTGGAACAGCCAAACCCACCACCCTCAAAGTGCTCTTGGCTAATCCTCCAAGTAATTACCCTCATTTTTACTACAAATGCAAAAGAAATGGAGACTGTAAATCTTTCGATCCTATGTCATTTAGTCTCCAATCTTTTTACCACAGTTTGTGGCAAAGAAAAATTATGATTCTCCCTCACTGTCATCTCTTTCTCTCCCTCAACCCTGGGGTGGTGGGGGAGGGCAGTCTTTGGTATGGGGATATTGTTGGCGTAATAATGCAAGTGACATACTGGGAGAGGTGGTCAGTGCTCGTGTCTCCTACTTGGGCTGGTCTCAGAGACCTCAAGTCTCCCACTAAGATGCACACTGAGACCCTATTATACTCTTTGAGCATGGAGTGGGGCCGGTCTCATGAGCCTGTGACCTGGGCAGTCACACGAGGCCCCGCTCAGAGGGACCCTCACTTTGTTTAGCGCTCTGTCATTGCTATCTTGAGATTCTTCATAGTTTTTTAATAAGGGGCCCTGTGTTTTCACTTTTCTCTGGGGACCACGAATTATGTAGGTTGTCCCGACTTGAGGACACTGCTCCAGGATAGACCCAAGACCCTGGACTGAGGGGGTCCTGGGTAAGGATGAAAAGAGAGAAGGCCAGAAAAAGGCAAGACTGTTTTGGGACCTAAGATGCCAGGTTTTTTGAGAGTCAGTGTCATAGAAATGAAGACTGAACCGCTAGCGAGATTGAGCAAGCTAAGTTGGTTGTAAGATAGCTTGTGCACGAGGCAGCCAACATAAGAGAAGTGTTTGGTTTGAGGGTGTTTTAAAGGCATAAGAGCTGGGTAGGGAGCTTGGGAAAAAGCATGAGACTTCTGGGGTCTTTGCCAGTTGGTCACACGATGTCCTATTTTCAGTCTCAGTAAGTGGGGGCCTCATTACTCTCTTGAAGCCTGTAAAAGAATGCTCATGCGGGGGGGGGTTAGACAACCTTGGGTAATGACATGCTTGTGGGAAGGGGGCATACAGGAGGGTCTTTAGGGCTAATCTTTACCTCCTGCCCTCCCAGGTGTTTCCTGGAACAGGGTGGGGTCTGTTGCCCCTGGGGTTTCTGCTGCATTTCCTACATGCAGTCTACTGCTGGGTTCTTGGAGTGACAAGGTGCAATCTCTCCTGTCAACCCATCTTCACTCCTTCCTCAAGACCACAGGACACTCATGTGCAGGAGAACCCATTCAGACTGAAAGGAAAAAGAAAAGAAATGGTTTTGCACTATCTTCTAAATGCTGAGAGTATTTGTGATGGTGCAATATCAAATTAGCTCCCATCTGGTAAAACACTACACCAAAAAAGGCCTGTTTGTTCCAATATTGGGTCCATCCTAGAGGGACGTATGTTTTCTTTAGCCCATATTAGCTGCCATGTCAAATCCTCTTTCAACTGAAGACATCATTTAGTCATTTAGTCTCATTTACCTGACTTTATTATTTCTATCTTAGTTTATTTTTTTATTTTCTTTTTTCCAGTTTTTGTTACCTTGTTGTCCGACATTATTTCTTGACATATTAATTGACATATTTGCCCAAAAGTTATTTGACATTATTGGGACAACAGATAACTTAGAACTTCCACCATATTTTTATAGGCCATTTTAAGGATGTTATCTAGCATACTTTTTTCATTCCATTGATGTTTTTTTAAATTCTTTTTATTGAAGCATATTGATTGTGCATATTTATGGTGTGCAGAGTTATATTTCAATATACGTGCACAATGTGTGCTGATATCTTCAGGGTAAGTAGCATATTCACCATTGCAATACTTAATCATTTCTTTGAGATGTACATATCTGATCTACTCTCTTCTGGTTATTTGGTAACATTCAGTAAATCATTGTTAATGGGTCAGCTGTACATATACAGGACTTATTTTTCCCATCTAACTATACTTTTGTGTCTATTAACCAGCCTCTCACTCTCCCCCCGCCCACTTCCCTTTCCCACTTCTAGTAACCACATTTCTCTTTCCTTTTAACAGTTCAACTTATTATTATTATTATTTATTTGGGTTTGGTTTTGTTTAGTTTTATACTTTTTTAGCTCCCACTTACGAGTGCGAACTTGTGCTATTTCTCTTTCTATTCCTGGGTTATTTCACTCAACATAACAAGCTCATTCATGCTGTTGCAAATGGCAGAATTTCATTCTTTTTTATGGCTGAGTAGTTTTCCATCGTGTATATATACCACATTTTCTTTAACCAGACTCACTAGTTGAGAATTAAGCAAAAAGAGAGAAATAGAAGCAAGAACAAGGGCAGAATATTCTGAAAGTCTAGCTGTATCTCCTCACGATGCGGTTGTTTGATTCTAAGTTCAAGTATATAAAGATCCACATACATTTGTAGTATATTCACTCCTTTGTGAAAGTCTGAGATTTACATTTATAACCAATGGTTGTAACTGCAGAAGGACTAAAGTGTTAACATTTCAGATGGTCTCACAATACACAACAATCTGTATGTGTGTGATAGACATTTAATTCACAGCACACTTTTCTAACAATTCATCCATATTCAAGCAAAATGTATGATCATCTAGAAAAACTTCTTTATTGAAAAGTGACCTACGTAATCTTTCCAACTATGTAAATCGACTCACTAGTTGAGAATTAAGCAAAAAGAGAGAAATAGAAGCAAGAACAAGGGCAGAATATTATGAAAGTCTAGCTGTATCTCCTCACGATGCGGTTGTTTGATTCTAAGTTCAAGTATATAATGATCCACATACATTTGTAGTATATTCACTCCTTTGTGAAAGTCTGAGATTTACATTTATAACCAATGGTTGTAACTGCAGAAGGACTAAAGTGTTAACATTTCAGATGGTCTCACAATACACAACAATCTGTATGTGTGTGATAGACATTTAATTCACAGCACACTTTTCTAACAATTCATCCATATTCAAGCAAAATGTATGATCATCTAGAAAAACTCCTTTATTTAAAAGTGACCTATAGGGCCGGCCCGTGGCTCACTCGGTAGAGTGCGGTGCTGATAACACCAAGGCCACAGGTTCGGATCCTATATAGGGATGGCCGGTTTGCTCACTGGCTGAGCGTGGTGCTGACAACACCAAGCCAAGGGTTGAGATCCCCTTACCGGTCATCTTTAAAAAAAAAATAATAATAAAAAAAATAAAAGTGACCTACATAATCTTTCCAACTATGTAAATCCTGCACAATGTAAAAGTAATACTGTCACAAATGTTATTGATATGTGTCCCTCAGAAAGCTGGAAACTGAGCTATTTCAAAACTGAACTCTCATTTTTTCTTTCTCTTTTTCTTTTTTGGCTGAAATTTCTCCTTTCCCACTAAATTGTCTATAAATATGCACTCATGTTTGACGAATTACAAAATACACATGCACACACACAATACCAATGTTTTAGTCACTTCAAAATTATTTGAAGAAACAGCAAGCCTTGGAATTTATTTAGCCTCTGTCAGATTTACATAGTCCTTGTTTCATAGCTGAGAAATTTTGTGAAAGGGCTTAGTTTCAATGGTGAAAAGGAGATTGGTCCCTATGAACCAGAAGTCATGTAATAGACACACTAGTGTGTGTCCATCAGGAAAGAGGCCAGTCAGCAGTTGGGACTTCCTGGTAAGAATCACTCATGTGACAGCACCAGAGGGACCTTCACAACTGCCAACACAGAGGCTTATGGATTCTGTCAAGGAATTAATGCTATCATTAAAACATATATGTGGGGCCAGCCCGGTGGTTCACTGCTACAGTGCGCCGCTTGGGAGCGCGGTGGCGCTCCCGCCGAGGGTTCGGATCCCACATACAGACCGGTTCCCACTCACTGGCTGAGCGAGGTGCGGACGCAGCACCAAGGGTTGCGATCCCGTTGCTGGTCCCGGTCTGGTGCGGGCGCAACACTGAGGGTTGCGGTCCGTTGCCGGACATGAAAAAAGACAAAAAGGAAAAAAAAAAAAAACCGTATATGTGTATATATATACACACACACACATATCCTTTACAGTTTTTTTAGATGGGCATCCATAACCTTTGACAAGCAATCTGCCCAGTCCCAGTCTCTACCCCTTCCCCCAATAACCATCTGATGAGACCAGCTACCTCTAAAACAAAAGGAAGAGGGAAACCTGGATAACTGGGGTGTCTTCCTTTTTGCGTGGCAAAGTTTCTGAGGTCATTAAGATTTCAGTGACTTTATGAGAATGAAAGGAATCTCGAATGCTTTTGCCTGAATGGAGAGAGAGAACCTTAGTACAAACCTTTCTTGCTGAAAACTCTCTGGGGACCATCAAAGGGTGCACCACACCTGGCGTGCGGAGTAGACCAACCTAGGTGGCCTCATTCACCTTGTCTCTGTCTGAGGTGAGATTACCAGTGGGTCTGAATTGAAGCAGCAGACACATCTCCTAGAAATTGGTGCAGAGTCCATCTACGTTATTTGATACTGACTATTGCATTTTTCTAACCTGAGAAAAAAAGCCAAATTAAGATGGCCATGGATGTTAAAATGGATTTTCTTGAAAGCAGCTTCTCAAACTATTAGGCATATGAAGTGATTGTCGTGCTTAGTTTTCTGGCTGGTGACAAGCAAGGCTTAGGGTGGAAGCAAAAGGTAATTTGAGTTTTATCTAATTTGGCTGATAGAGTTTTTCATAACTTTATTAAATGCAAATAAAAATGGATGTTGTTTTGAATCCTTCAAGTGGTGTGGACATCCTGGGAATGAAAAGAAAAGAATTCTAATGCATGCTTACACACACACACACACACACACACAACAAAAATATGCTTACAGCTTACAACTCTGAAAAAATATCACCATTGCTCAGGGCCTCCTTACCAATCTGTTTACACTCAGTATTGATCACAAGGTCTTTATATTTCCTGAAGCAGACAAGAGTTTTGCAAATTGATATTGTTTATTCGATATCCCCAAAGTAATGAATAAAGTATCTCTCATAACCAGCTGTGCTCTAATAATGATTTGGAGAAAGAAAATAGCGTTTTCAAAAATACGTACTGTTTTCCTACTGCGTATTTCCCCAAATGGAGGTTTAAACAGATTGTGGTGCTTTCTCAGAGTCCTGATTTCCACATCTGTCTTCCCCCTAAAGAATCCTGTTCTTATTTTTAGCCTCTGTCCTTTCACACCTTTAACATACTAAAGTTCTGGCTCCTCCAGGAGTTTCTCTCATTTTTCCTTCTGGATAAGATCTCCCTTAGCTTACAAAAATTTTCACCTAAACATCTTCCATCCATTTCTTCACACCCTTTATTTTCAGACTGCCTACGGTGGGCACCCATTCATGGCTTTCCTCATTCTAGAATTTATTCTCCTTCCACTTCTGCACTTTGTCCACAGTATCAACAGTAACGACAAGTCGGCTGTCTCACCAACCACCCACCCCAACATACACACTTCTACTGAGCATATGAGGGAAAGACTCAGATATATAGACCTCCAGGTTTAAGTCATAATACAAAATACTACAAGGAAAAAATGATACCTTATTTGACTCTCCAGCACCTAGGATCACCTGGTGATTAAAATAAGTGGTCAATGATTTTTATATTTTAAACTTATCATCTGGTGCCTTATCCAGAGAATAACCACATGAAGAAGTTGGTTCAGCACAGGACTTGTGTCCTCGCACAATAATGAATACTGTCCCTTCTCATGCTCAAAAATTCATAGGGCCCACTTTTGCTATGGATTGGAACAATAAGTTATATAATCGCCCTACCCTACTTGTGAGTCCATTGTATATAGTCCCAAACAGGACTAAAACTCCTTGAGGAGGTGTATATTTAAATTTTTATAGTAACCATTAGAGTAATTATAAAGCAGATGAAAAGGAAATGAAACACACCTAAAAACAATTTATTTAATCTTTGTAAAGAAATAAAGGGACAAAAGAACAGATGGGGGGAATAGACCATTAATATTAATATGATAGATATAAACCCAAACACATAGGTATTTTATCAAAAATAAGTGCATTACATACTCCAATTAAAAACTCTGTCAGAATAGTGTTTTTAAAAATTCTCTTATATGCTGCTTACAAGAGAGGCACAGAAAGTTTGAGAAAAAAGCCCAAAAGATATGTTATATAAACATTCACCAAAAGAAAGGTGATGTGGTTCTACAAATACGAGTGTACTTCAAAACGTTCATGGAAAGATTCATATTATTTTTTAATTCTATTTTTCCACAAAGTTTTTAAAGTACTCTCATATTAGAAAAGTGAGTCTTAAGAGAAAAATTATTACCAGGCATTAAAAGAGCATTTCGTGGGCCGGCCTGGTGGCGCACTGCTACAGTGCGCTGCTTGGGAAGCGTGGTGGCGCTCCCGCCGAGGGTTCGGATCCCACATACAGACCAGCCGCTCACTGGCTGAGCGAGGTGCGGGAGCAGCACCGAGGGTTGCGATCCCGTGGCTGGTCCCGGTCCGGTACGGGCGCGACACTGAGGGTTGCGATCCATTGCCGGTCACGAAAAAAGACAAAAAGGGAAAAAAAAAAAAAAAAGAGCATTTCGTAATGCAAAATAGTCAATTCTCGATAAGGATATAACAATCCAAAAATTGTGTTCATCTAATAAAAAAGCCTAAAAATATAAAAAGTTTGACAAAACAAAACTGAAAGGAGAAGTGGACACGTTCACATTTATAGTCAGAGATGTCATCACGACTCTCAGTAACTGATAGAAAAACAGACAATAAGTCAAAAGAGACACAAAACTAGAATCACATAATTAACAAACAGGGCATGATTGATATATATAGAACAGAACACCCAATAGCTGTCAAATACACCTTCTCTTAAACTGTATGTGGAACATGTGCTGAAATTGGCTATAAGTTGGGCTTGAAGCAAATCTCAAAAAAAATTAGTATTGAAATATCATAGATTATGTTTTCCAACTGTAGTAGAATAAGCTAGAAATCAATAACAAAAACATAGTTAAAAAATCTGTCAACACTTTCCAAATATTTAGAAACTAACAATCTAAATAATACATGGGTCCAAGAAAAATCATGATGAAAATTAGAAAATATTTTGAACTAAATGTTAATATAAGTAAGACATACCAAACCTTGTGGGGTACAGCTTAACCCATGCATAATGGAAAAGTTGTGGCCCTGAATAAAGATATCAGCAAAGAAGAAAGACTGAAAAACCAATGCACTAATAATGCAACTCAAAAAGCTATACAATAAACAGCAATTTTAAAGCAAAGACTCTAGAATTAAGAAAATAATAAAGAAAATAGAAATAGAAAAAAACATACAACAGAGAAAAATCTAAAAGGAATGCTTTAGAAATTAAAAGCAGTTTATTTTGAAAGATGTATAGGATTCACAAACCCAAACAAGACTAATCAAGAAAAAAGAGAGGAAGGCAAATAATCAGTATCAGGAATAAAAAGGAGGATGTTACTAAGATCCAAGAGACATTTAAAAATTAAGGAAAGGGAACAATTCTTCCTTACAGAAGAAGCCACATAGAATATGTAGATACTACCCCCAAAGAAGATGGAGCTCAGTTCCCTGCTACTTGAGTGTAGGTGGGACTTGAAGACTCAACTCTAAAGAAGAGGGTATAAAAAGGGGAAAGGGGTAACTCTGCAGTGGAGAAGCCTTGCAGATGCCAGCTAGTTTGTCCAAAATGACAGAAATAGTTTAGCAAAGCTGAGATTCAAAAAACATCCCTGTCCCACTACAGGAAACAAATTTTTTTTCACATTATTCATTTAACTCCAACAGAGTCTTTGCTTTAATATACTCTATTCTTTGCTCTTCTTTCTCTCATGTTCCTTATAAACCTGTAGAACTGAAACATAAACAATATCTAGACAATTATTGTGGTAGATTGTCAGAGGTGGCCCCATATGCATCCCATACCCATATGCACACATCTTTGTAATGTGATTTTTGCAGTTTCTCTCGTCAAAGGTTGTACTCCATTTCTCTTCCCCTTGAATCTGGTCTTGACCATTATCTTGCTGCTATGGGTTAAATGCATCTCCCAATGGTTCATGGAGTAGAAACTTGATCCTCACTGTAACAGTGTTAAGAGGGTAGAAAAACCTATTATGGTAATTGAACCTTTAAGAGGTGATAGATTGTGAGGACCACACCCTAATGAATGGATTGCTCCATTCCTGGTTTAGTGGGTGGTCATGGGAATAGTCATGATAGCTTTAAAAGAAGAGCAAGGGAGCAGGTTAGCACTCTCTTGCTTGGCTCATCTGCTGAGCATGTGATACCTTGCATCACTGTTGAGAGTCACTATCCAGACCATGGCCCTCACCAGAGGTGTTCCCTGGACATTGGACTTCCCAGCCTCCAAACCTGTGAGAAATAAATTTCATTTCTTTATAACTTACCTAGTTTCAGGTTTTCTGTTACAAGCAACAGAAATGGACTAATACAATTGCCTTGGCCAATGAGAGATTAGCAAATACAAGCAGAAACTTGGAACCTTGAGATGGCCAAAGTCCAAAACAGCCTTCTGAGAGGTAAGAAACCACACAGAGCAGTGATAAGACATCCCAGCTGATACCCCTTTCCAGATTAACCAGTGTACCAAATGCCATCATTGTGGGTGAGGCCATTGTAGACCATCCCGGCCCAGCTGAGCCAGCATGGACTAAATGAACCATTGGGAAAATCCATAGAATCACAGGAAATGGTAAATGTTTACTCTTTTAAACCACTAAGTTTTGGGGTGAATTGTTATACAAAAAAAGTTAACTGATACAATCATTTTTTTCTGCTTTTATGTCCTCTGAGATAGTCACTCCAAAAAAAAAAATCATTATAATTATTAATCAGATTCCCACTGCTATAGTTCCTTCAACTTTATAGTAAGAGATTCTTTGCTATACATTTCTGAGGACGAATCCTGACCCTAAATGTCAACACGAGTCCTACGGCATTATGCACATGCCCAGCACTCAGTGAGCCTTGCCACTGGTCTTCCCATGATTTGGGACCTCTTCTTATCCAAGCTGCTAGTTTGTTACCCATGAGTCAGTCCTTGAATTTGCTTCATTAAATTTCCTAAATACTCCCCTGTGCCAAGAACTGTGCCCCAGGGGTAGAGAGACAAGGGGAGTAAAATACAGTCCTGTATTTCAGAAGGTACGGTGTCCATGGCAGACATGGAAACCCAGAGGCAGCATTGAGAACGTACTGTCTAGCAGGAGGCAATGCTGAACTGGCATCTCGGTTCTTCACTAACAGGTGTTTGCCTGTTGGCCTGAGACTCTGCCCGCCACCTTGCTAACCCAGGCTGTTGTTCCTGTGAAACTGCAGCTGTGCCTTCTCCAGCAGCTTCTCTGCCTACCTGAGCCTCTACAGGCTGCTTGCTCTCTGCACCTGCAAAGGCACAGGCCTCCCTCTGTCCCTGCTGGGATAAAGGCCCTGGTCTGTTTGGTTTGGTCTGTGTATCTCGGACCCACCTGTGGATCCACATCCCTGTCCCTGCTCCATGGTATGACCCTGGCCAATCTCTGCCTGGCCCATGTGTCTGCCTGCGTATATGGCCATCTCCTTCACTGAGCACACTGGGCCCCCAGTGTCACCTGCCAGCACAGGTTTGGACTTTCCTGCTGTCCTACTCACTGCTCTCACTAACTGGCTCCTTTTCTTACTGTCTTCTGCACTCAGAAGTTTCCACTCTTTCAACACCTCGACCTACCTCATGACTAATTTGATTGTCGTAAATGTCCAAAGGGATTAGTCTGTTCTCTGTAGCTGATAACAGAATACCCAAAAGAGTATAATTTATAAACAAACAGGATTTATGTCTTACAGTTGTGGAGGCTGGAAAGTCCAAGGTCCAGGGGGTGCATCTGATGAGTGCCCTCTTCTTGGTGGGGACTCTCTGTGCAGTCCATGGCAATGCAGTTTATCTCATGGCTGGAGGCTGAGCAAGAGTGCATTCATGAGTTCTCCTTACATAGCCACCAGTCCACACTCATTAACCCATTAATCCAGTAATCCATTAATGGACTAATTCATTCATGAGGATCCAATCACCTCCTAAAGGCCCCACCTTTCAAGATTGCCACATGGGGATGGAGCTTCCACATGACCTTTGGAGGAGATAAACATTCAACACACATCACCAAACTAGAAAATATAAACTCAACATTAATTGGGGCAGAGTAACTGAGTCTGTCTATAATGGTCAGAATCATTTCTTAGATTAGAGAACAAATAATTTTAATTCGCAGTACAACCCCTTTCAGTTTTCTAAAAAACAGGAAGATGTGGGCGGGTCATCCACATCTCAATGATGAATTCCTTCAGTGATGTTTGGGAGGGTAACTAGCAGGAGGGGAAGACCTGGAAACAGGTTCCATGCTGCAACCACCTTCAGCCTTAGCAGTAAAACTACAAAACAAGCAGTCATTAACTCACTGTCTCAGAATATCCTGCCTCGTCCTTTTCCTCCTCTGGGTAGCCTGATTAAAACAAAGGTGGTAAGCAAAGCCCTGACGACAGGCCAAATATCTGCTACCAGTGCAAGCAAGCAAACCAACAACAATAAAATACCCAACAACTAGTGAAAGCAAGGGTCATTGTTTAGTCCACAAACAACCTTGAGGGGACATTGAACTCCTGTGCAGCACTCACAATATGCTGCTGGGATTCCTGTGCCCTGGAAACTCTATCATTAATCACCCTTAACCTGCACCACCTCATTTTTCTCATAGTCGCATGTGTAAATGAAAAAAAAAAAAACCTTCCCAGAAGGCACATCTAATGGCTGCCCATTAGAATGAGATTGCTTGACCTAAACAAACAGCAGACAGAGGGTCTATAATTCTGCATGAAATGACAATGATGTTTTTAAAACAGTTGAGGTGCTCGAATGATCATTATTGGGCTGTATGTAATAATTCTAAATGCTAAATGTAGTCCAGGCTCCTCAGAAGCCAATTTAAATGGGTAAGGGAAAGAAATGTCAAGGTTAGAAATGACTGATTTGTGCACATTATGTATAACTTCTGCAGACAGTTGAATAAAAAATTGCCAGGGTTTGGGCACTGCCTAGCTATGACTGGAGAGAAGGAAAAAATGAAATATTGAAGTGCTACTGCTGGAAGTAGGGGTCAGTTTTGGTGGGAAGGTGGCAAGTTTGGTGCATAGCATGAGCCAGACTTTAGCTGCCCTTCAGAGATCTGATGGGAATTGATCTCAGTTCAGCTCCTCGCCCACAGACTACCCACAGGCCTTACTATTTCTATGAGTTCATCTACTCCATCTCTCCTGGACCACACACATTAGTTGGTTGTGTACAACTTCGCCAGTTCTGCAAGAAATGTTTTAGATGTCCTGATGATGTGGGGATTCACAGGAAAAGATTAATCCAGCCTGCTGCCATTTTTCTGGCTTATCCCCCCAGCTTTCTCCTTCTCTCCCACCACCTGCCCTTCCTCTCTGAAGCAACTAAGGAGACATCCCCTGTTACACCTGCAGATCACGTCCACAGGGACCCAGGTGCCTCAGGTCCTATTTCACCCCAAGTACTCATCAGGGAGTTTTTACAAATATATATATATATAGTTCTTTCCCTAAAATGAATTCTGGTGATAAAATTTTTTCTTAATCCCATTGCATTATGGATATATATTTTCATCTTTAGAATGTGTTGAAATTCCATTTATATTCTAGATTTTCTTCTCTTTACGATTGCTGCTGCTTGTAGTACTACGATTATTTCACCTACTCAATATTGAAGCGAACTTTTGGTTGACAGAGTACTTTATAGGTTCCAAAATGCTCTCCACAAATTTTGACTTATTTGCTCCTCACAAGATGCTGTGGAGAAGTCAAGAGTCATTATTGTTTCCAAGATACAGAAGAGGGTCTTCAGGTGATTGAGGCAACCAAGGTCATGGGGCTGGTTCACATTGCACCTGAGTGGGGCTGGGGGGGAGTGCAGGGCTCTGGCCCCTTAAGCCCAGGGTCTTACCTCTCAACTAAATCATGCTGCATCACTATGACCATTCTGTAAATAGCTTTATGAGTTTATAAACAGAGATTAGTTGTAAGATCCAAGACAATGAACTTTAATTTGCAAAGAGAAAATGTCAGCCAAGTGAAGACAGCACAGGAAAGAGGACTGTGAATAACAGAGAAGAAGGTTGTAATTCATCAGGAGATAGGCGTGCTGGTGGAAGAAACCAAAAGTGAGAAATTTCCCAGTGGCTTCCAAAAACATTCGGTAGAGATCAACCTGGGACCACCATGTTATTGTTTCAGGTACTAAACACAGTTTGCAACATATGTGTACATAGTAATGAATATGCCAACAGCTCCAGCTCAGAGAAGAAATAGAGAGAGTGAAACATAATACATATTTTCTAGAATACATATAATATATGTTAATATTAATCCTATTAATCCTAAGGATTCTGTGGAATATTAATTGAAGTATCAGGGAAGGTGTTTTTGTTCGTTTGTTTGTTTTTATTCTGTTATATAAGTTGCAAATGTCACCATGCCATGAATTTAAAAGTCATTATTTCTGTCATCAAAATTTTGCATGCATAGCCAGCCCTTTGTATCCACAGGTTCCATATCTGTGGACTCAACCAATAATGAATCAAAAATATCTTTTAAAAAGCAATTTAAAATAACAATAGAACAATAAAAATAATACAAACAAAAAGACAACACAACAATTATTTGCACAGCATTTACATTGCCTTAGGTATTATAAGTAATCTAGAGGGCTGACCCCGTGGCGCACTCGGGAGAGTGTGGCGCTGGGAGTGCAGCGGCGTTTCCACCGAGGGTTTGGATCCTATATAGGAATGGCCAGTGTGCTCACTGGCTGAGCATGGTGCAGGCAACACCAAGCCAAGGGTTGCAATCCCCTTACCGGTCACAAAAAGGACAAAAAAAAAAAAAAAGTAATCTAGAGATGATCTAAAGTATACAGGAGGGTGTGCATAGGTTATATGCAAAATACTGTCTCATCTTATATAAGGGACTTCAGCATCTGCAGATTGTGGTATCCATTGGGGGTCCTGGAACCAATCCCCCACAGATACCAAGAAACAGCTGTATATTTCATTTACCTTCTTACAACAACGAATATAATTGTCATCTACATATAATCTAGACCATTTTTAATACTCCATCCCAAAGTATTAGTAATTTGGCCAAAAAATCTACACCTGGTGCAAAGAACATTCCATTCAATTTGGTGAGCACGTTTTGAATAGGAACATGCGGGACACTATGCTGAGGTCTTGAAGAAATTTTAAATAATGAGCAAAGCACCACTCCTGCCCACAGAAAACTTACAGTAGGAAAATAAGTTTTCAAATAATAGTAAAACAGAGGTTGTCTTATAAGCAAAGTATTAGCCTCTCAGATGACTCTTTCCCCAGGGAGTCTTGTATCTCTCTGTTTAAGTTCCAATGACTCATTGAAAGAATCAGATTGCCCCTGTTGCGGTCCAGCGTACACCTTGGAGCACTCAGCCACAGCCAAGCAGAAGGGTCCCTATATCGCTGAGACAGCCAATTGACCTCCCTCCCTTTCCCACTAGAGAAGAAAGTATGTTAAATCTGGGGCCACCCAATTGTTTGTATTATAGTGCACTGTATGAGTTAGATCTTTAAAAACTGGCAATTTTTTTCTCATGAGATGACACAGGTTGAGAAAACATGAGGAAGGGCACCGAACCAGAAAAATCTTCCATCTTTTTTGTGTGTAGTTCTCCTGTTTGGAGGGAGCACAGAACTAGTAGAAGATGAATAGTGGAACGTGCTTGTGGGAATGCTGCTCAGAACTCACTCCATCCTAGTGGCCTTGGGGGCTCTGGCCTCAATAGTTACATTTTTGCCTCTGCACTAGTTGCTTAGCAACTGTAGGAAAGACAAGAACAGGATGTTATGCTTGAGGTAAGGAAACTGACACTGGGGAGTGACACAGGCAACCCCAAAGGTAACCAACAGGAGTCTGTAGAGTGCCTGGGAATCTTGCACCTCTGCAGCCTTTCTCTGACATGGCTCCACTATTGTCTCTAAGTCCCTTACAAGCCTCAACTCTCCCCCTGACCCCCTGGCATGTGAAGAAAGCAGCTGCACATCATTCTGACGGATTGATATTCTGCCTGATCCCTGTAAGTAACCACCCTCAATAATAATAATAATAATAATAATGACAAACTCCTTGCAAACATATGGAGTTGCCTGCTTCGTTCTTTGGTCTCGGGATACCTCTCAATTTGGAGGGCATTCTACCGTTAGCTCATACTTGGACAGTGCTAAAGCTGGAAAGGAAGCTTGAAAGTATGTTATGATGGGTTCTTGCGTGACAAATAAGGGACAATTTTAATGCAGTTGGCAAAAGGAACCACATGCTTTGCTGCATTCGGTGCTTGTGTCTGAATATTGTATATACTGTATTTATAAAAAAATCTTTCAACTGCAGAGGAACACTTTTGGTTGGGGTTACTACCAATCAATCGGCTTCTCCATGGGGGAAGAATTACTTTCTCTCACGTGGCACTTCAGATCTCACTGCGTACGTATTAGATCTTTTTCACTAAGGGAAGGGAAGGTGGGTAGTGACCAGAATGGCTATTGTTCAAACAGCAGCAGCACCAATAACAGCAGGAGAGATCTGTCATGTTTACTGGTGCTGTCAACTGCTTGCATTTAGCATAAATGTCCTCCCTTCAAATTGACTTCATTGGGAAATTTTTTTTTTAGAATTTTAAATTGCCTTTTCTTGCCAAGTATAGAAGTTCCGTCCTTTTCTCAACAAAAATTATGTGTTTTCCTAGATTGCAAAGCATTTTATTGTCTGAAGGAGAAAAAAGAAAATCCTGGAAGGAACATAAGAGCTCTACCAAGCAT
>NW_007726593.1:606389-607139 GCF_000696425.1 Galeopterus variegatus | reverse complement strand
AAAAAAAAAAAAAAAAAAAAAAAAAAAAAAAAAAAAAAGAAAAAAAAAAAGAAAAGAATTCCCAGAACTGAACTCTGAGACTGTGTTCTAAAGGACAGCCATCGAGGAAAAAAGAAACAACATACTTTAGTATGAAAAAAAAGGACTCAAAAAATGCTTCTCATAGAAGCAGAGGGTAGAATAATATAGTTAGCAGCGTCCAGGAAGGGAAGGAGGCAAAGGGTAAGAGGTGGATTAATGAGTACAAAGTTACAGGTAGACAGGAAGAGTAAACTCTGATGTTCTAGGCTAACTAGAACTAATAATATTATACATTATATTTCTAAATAGCTAGAAAGGAGGATTTTGCCTATAATCACCATAAAGAAAATATAAATGTTACAGGGATGGATGTGTTACTTACCCTAAGTGAATCCTCGTACAATATGTGCGTATGTTGAAAAAACATGAATATATACAATGAAATTTTAAAATAAAAGAAAAAAGGATTAAAACGGGAACAAGTAAAACATTTTTTTTCTAGAGATCAAAAATGGTTACAAATTCCTGAATGTCTAATTTTCTCTCTTATTTCCTCTTTACCACATTCAGTGACAAAAAACCAATGATCTATTATAGCCATGTTATGGATAAACGTGTAGATTGCCTTGACAGGAGAAGATAGAATGTTTTTTAAAAAATAGAATTTTTAAAAATATTTAAAGATAGAATGATTTAGGGGAAAAAATGTGGATTCTTGAACTCTATTTC
>NW_007726593.1:603180-606038 GCF_000696425.1 Galeopterus variegatus | reverse complement strand
TCATGTCTTCTTTTGCTTCATTTTTTGAGACATCAGATGTTTTTGTGTTACCACAATAAAAATCAAACCATCTCCATCAATATCCATTGACATTTTAAACCTCATGTCCTCTGGGACAACTCTTGAGGATTTTTGTAATTTTCTCATTTCAAATCAAGTAACATGAATTGAACTTATTAACATTTGAAAATAGAAAATTGCTACTTGTGAGTTTTTTTCTCTTTTTTTTTAAAGAAGAAAGTAAATGTAATTGCTATTAGGAAACTAAAGTCTTTGAAAATAACATATTCTATTCTCCCTGGAACATATATAATTTCCTTGTTAGATGACTAAAGAAACTAACATACCCCAAAGGGAACTCCTAAGGTTTAAATTAATGTCCTTGCACTTGTATAAAAATGTTTACCAGGGAGCCACTTGAGCAAAAGGAACGTCCTTTTAAACTGAAAGAATTTGGGGGAACAGAAGTCACCAATGGTTAAAATTTTTGTGAACGACTCTTGCTATAGGTTTGCATTTTTAAGATGTTAAGCAGCCTTTAAGACTGAATAACACAAATTCCACTGAGCCATTGTTTAGATCCACAAGTGATAAAGCTAAACCAATAAGTTGACCTTTTAATTGATTCGCTGGTTGTTTTAGCCAGACTGACCAGATTATTTGGCATGACTTCCAATTTGGAGACTAGGATTTGTAATTGTCATTGCTCATGCCACGTGAGAGTACTGAGATACAATTTAAGAGTTTTCTTTTTCCTTTTTTCTTAAATTTAGTATGCACTTAGCAGATCCAACTCCGGGAACTTCAGAGAAGTTACTTGTGAATATGTTCCCACGAGCTGTAATTTCTTCACGAGCAGAGACCTTAACCCACTCATTTCTGTTTAGCACCTAATGCACTAAAATATTCAAAGCCTATTTATAGAATTGCATGAACAAATGAATGAATGAAAACTAAACAAATGAATTAATCAATCCCTTTCCCTTGATATTGGTATATTGCACTAAACCAGCAAAGGGGAAAGGAAACAAAGAATAGGAAGGCTGGAAAGTTATTGTATATTGAATACTAACCATGTGCCTGTTCACATATATTATTTCAAAATCTCCCAACCACCCTATGAACAAATAAAGGCTTGGAAATATTTGATGACATTGCCCAAGGTCACACAGCTGGTACGTGGTGTAGCTGGATTTTAGAACTGACTCTGTCTGGCATTCAAGCCCCTGACTTTTCCACATTCCAATTCCTCTCACTTTACCTTCTACTTTTAAATATGTAAAAGGCAGTAAATGTTGCTTTTTCCTCCACCTAAGAAAGCCGTTTCTCTCAACCCCAATTTGAAACGTTGTGTTTTGGAGGATGCAAAGTTAAAACGTCTTAAGATGGTTCAGGGAAATCAGGAACGTGGAGGAAGAAAAGGCTGGATGTGTTGTGTGCTGTGGGACAGGGGGAAGGAAGGTTGCGATATTCTGTAACTACTCAGTTCTTTACAGCCATTCCTCACCCCTGGGGTGGCTCAAGACTGAAGCACCCCAGCTCCAATTCAGCAAACAAATCACCAAGACCAGCAGTTAAGACATGTGTCCAAAATTGAGGAATGGACCTTGATCTAGGCCTGGCTCACTATTTATATTCCTCAGCAAAAACAGTCCTCTTTAGACCAGTGAACCCTCTTCCCAAGGAATGTTCCTGATGGGACATAAACTCTGTGTGACAAGTCTCCTTCTTATCTCAGCTCATATCCTGTAAATAAAAAAGGCTTAAACAGAAGCCTCCAGGGTCCTGACTCTGCAGCAGATGGTGGGCCTCGTTCCAGCCCACTGCCACCAGCCCAGTGACTGAGCCAGCCAGGGACCAGTCCCACCCCTCCTTCCCCTTCCACCCCCCAACATTTTGAAATGTACTTACTATAAAAAAATTTTTTTGAAGTCTTAAACAAGGGTGTTAGTGTGAGTTGCACAGACATCTGGATTTCAGAAAGTCCAAGAAGCCCCTGAAATTGAAGGTGGCCATTGCTCTCTGTGTTCCTTTGCATATTTGGGGGGCAAGAACATTTCTAGCTATTATTACATCCTAAAGTGGTTCAAAACCAAAAAGGTCAGCCATTCTTGCCAGAGAAAATAATCTTTGTGGTCTTCCCTTCCTATCATGACTTGTATTTCTCTGACAATAACATTAGCATTCTCATTTATATTTTGTGATTGCCTTAAGTGTGTTTTTGCTATAAACACCCCAAAGAGAGATGGCACTGTACATGGCAGAAGTGGAACCTGCCGGCGGACATTGGCAGGGGGACACCACAGAGCTCAGACGTTCTCTCCAGAGAAAGGCCTCACACTAGGAGCAGGAGAAATGCCAGCAGCTTCTCAAAGGCAGTCCAAGTCTGGGCAAGGCATGCCACTAAGCACTGCCATGAACATGCCAAGGCCACCACTATTGAGGAAGCAGATGCCATCATAGCACAAACACAAGAAGAGCAATGAGAGGCGACAATACTACACAGGGACAGGTAGCACCCCAGGAACACAGGGCTGAGAAATCCAAACACTCCTCTCATCATAAAGCAGCCTGGGTAAAGGTGGAGGTCATTTCAGCTCCATACGTTCTTACTTTCCCAACGTGCACGTGAGTCAAGCACCAACTATTTGTACTCGGCAAAGTTCCTAGGAATCATCACTAGTTCTGTCACTTTGCTCATGTGGACCCATCTGTTATGTGATTTCTATATACTTATGGAATCACCTGTACCTGTTTTTACTCTGCTTATGTGGACCTATCTACTACAAGATTCCTGTATACTAATATACATGGTAAACCCCAACTACACCCAAGGAACCAATATGGCGCTTCCATCA
>NW_007726593.1:601654-603135 GCF_000696425.1 Galeopterus variegatus | reverse complement strand
TTTGTACTCGGCAAAGTTCCTAGGAATCATCACTAGTTCTGTCACTTTGCTCATGTGGACCTGTCTGTTATGTGATTTCTATATACTTATGGAATCACCTGTACCTGTTTTTACTCTGCTTATGTGGGCCTATCTACTACAAGATTCCTATATACTAATATACATGGTAAACCCCAACTACACCCAAGGAACCAATATGGCGCTTCCATCAACAGCGTAGCCTAAACAATTCCCTGGATAGACTCTCTTGGGTCACAGCCTAATGGCTTCAATTGAGGCATTGACTTATACTTTGTCAGACCACTGTGTTCAAGACTCCCTACACAGATAGCAACATGACAAGAATATGTGAGCATCTGTTTCCCTCACCAGTCATCTGAAGCTAATATCATCAGATGTTGCATGTAAAAACTAGAAGGGAAACTAGATTAGCTTTGTTAAGACTCAACTAAGCCTGGTTTGTGAACTATAATAACCTTGTCAAACCCCTTGATATTTTGAATCGAGGAGTCCACTGCAGATTCTAACACTAAAGTAAGGAAAGTTGAAAATCAGCAATGTCTGTTGGTTTGTGCACAGATGTGATACTCTGAACTCACAAATGACATGTGAGCCATTAAATCCATTGCAACCACGAGGAGCTAACAAGGCAAGGGTTAAGATCTGACTCCACATGAGATACTTAGTTTTACCTAAATCCATGTAAAATGCCCAAACCCTGAGAGCCCCCAGACAGACCAAGCCCGCACAGTCTTTCTGCCGGTGACCACCAGGCGACGAGACAGAAAAGGATCCATCTCTCATTATAGGTAAGCAAGGCCAGGGGCTGAGTGTGCCCATTATTTTGCACAAGTCACAATCAATTAGATTCAGAACCAGGGCTAGAAGTTCGTTCTTCTAGCAACATCTGGACAATCCCGGTCTCTTTCGTGTTCCCCCAAAAATGTCACAGAGAGCCGAGAGCTTAGTACTAGCTTACTGATCAGAACAATATGGAAATATCTATAGTTTTAATAATGATATTTGTTCTCATTATTTAAAAAGTAGAAAAAAGTAAGGCAATCGTAAAATCTATTTCCCACTGATCTGATGTATAGATACATATACATTATATATATATGCTCCCTTTATGGTTTTTTCCCACTAAACAGGATCACACTATACACACTGTTTTGTTATGTGATTTCCCCCCTCTTAGCAGTAGGTCATAAAAGTCAGTAGATTTAGGGTATATCACTCTTCAGTAAGCATAGGGATATGATGCATGACATGATTTGAGACAGTTTCAGGGGAAATTCTTTTTGACCTCTGGAAAATAAAAATATGAAACACTGGCAAAGGTTTTAGGCTCTGTATCAAGTGACATTCCTATCTGGGCTTTCCTCTTGCTGTGTCCAAACTCCTGCCTTTGCAGTATGGCAGCAGTGATTTTTCTTTGCTGCCAACTAGTGATGACAGCCTGTGACCTGTGTTTCTCCTGG
>NW_007726593.1:599619-601360 GCF_000696425.1 Galeopterus variegatus | reverse complement strand
AAGGCCAGGGGCTGAGTGTGCCCATTATTTTGCACAAGTCACAATCAATTAGATTCAGAACGAGGGCTAGAAGTTCATTCTTCTAGCACCATCTGGACAATTCCGGTCTCTTTCGTGTTCCCCCCAAAATGTCACAGAGAGCCGAGAGCTTAGTACTAGCTTACTGATCAGAACAATAGCAAATATCTGTAGTTTTAATAATGATATTTGTTCTCATTATTTAAAAAGTAGAAAAAAGTAAGGCAATAGTAAAGTCTATTTCCCACTGATCTGATATATAGATACATATACATTATATATATATGCTCCCTTTATGGTTTTTTCCCACTAAACAGGATCACACTATACACACTGTTTTGTTATGTGATTTCCCCCCTCTTAGCAGTAGGTCATAAAAGTCAGTAGATTTAGGGTATATCACTCTTCAGTAAGCATAGGGATATGATGCATGACATGATTTGAGACAGTTTCAGGGGAAATTCTTTTTGACCTCTGGAAAATAAAAATATGAAACACTGGCAAAGGTTTTAGGCTCTGTATCAAGTGACATTCCTATCTGGGCTTTCCTCTTGCTGTGTCCAAACTCCTGCCTTTGCAGTATGGCAGCAGTGATTTTTCTTTGCTGCCAACTAGTGATGACAGCCTGTGACCTGTGTTTCTCCTGGGTAGCACAATGACTCAATATCCTTCCAACACCACTGTGGCTGGGAGGGATCTTCGCCTAGAGCAGCATTTGCAGATTGCAAGACACAACCCTTTCGTGTATTGTGAAATCAATTTCACTCTTTAAATGAACCTATTAGAAGAGAAAGGGATAGAAAAATATCAAGTACATGGCATGAAGTAAATGCAGGTGATAGATTATGAAACTCTACTATCAGTTACGTGTGTGTGTGTTTGCTTGGCTCGTAAAGTCAAATGGACAGGAATTTTTTAAGTCTACAGCAACTGATCTAGAGAGAGGAGCCATTAGAACAGCAGGATTCCAAAGCTTCCCTAGAATCCCTCTGTACTTTCAAAAAAATAAATAAATAAGTTTAATGCATAAACCCATTAAGCTTAGAATCCATCTTCAGGGCTCTAAGTGGCCGGCCACCACATTTGCTAAAAGCAGCAGACCTTTGACAGATTAGATTCTTTAATGCCCGCTGCTGGGTTCCTACAGGAAAAAATGAGAAGTAGGCAGCCTGACTTATTTTAATCATAAACCTAGTCATGTTTCTGGAATAATGAATCTTCTGATTAAAGACTGCAAAGTTCAAAGACTCGTTTTGGCTGCAGGAAATGAAATTATTTGGAATTAAAGGCGAAGGAATTGAAGCAAGTGAAATGTGGAATGGCTTAAACTGCTGTTCTGGTGAAGTCTTCTGCCTTCTAAGAAATCTCAGCGAGAGATTATCAGAGGAGACAATTCATGTCAGAGCCATTACTCAGCCCTTGCTGAGCATTCATAACTTTAAGGCGTAATAAAAAGATTCTGCTTTGACTTCTGAAAGTTGACAACTTTCATAAATGAGATTTAATGACGTCCATAGTCAACAGTCAAGTATAATATTAATTCCACTAACTCATTTACATTACTAAAAAATGTAGTCATCTATTGGTAGGGTTTGAGTTGACAGGCTTAGGAGTTCACCTGAGGAATTAACTTGAGAGTTCTAAGTTCATGTCCTTTAAAATGGTCTGTTTCTCCCAGCTATCCCACTGCTGGGAATATACCCAAAGGAATGGAAATCATCAA
>NW_007726593.1:589077-599065 GCF_000696425.1 Galeopterus variegatus | reverse complement strand
GGGCCATAATAATCAACCACACTGTATATCGACAAAATAAAAATTTAAAGGAAAAAAAATAAAAAAATAAAATAAAATAAAATGGTCTGTTTCTTGTGAATACCATGATTAATCACATATCTGTTTCATGATCTACATCCTTCCCAAAGCCTTTCCTGACTTTCTTTTATCTCTCTTTTAACAGGAATACATATACTCTGAATCACAGTAAGGCACTGAAATATATATTACACTGGGCTACTCAGTATTTAATGTGTGATTTTTTTTACCCTGCTCCTTGCAGGTAAGGACAGTGCTTTGCATATCATATTCACCAGACTGTATGGTACAATATTGAGCACAAACTGGCCCCTCAATAAATATTGATTAAATAGTTAAACAAAAAACGAGAAGGAAACCAGCATTTATAGAATAACTATGCGCCAGGCCTTTAACATACATTACACCATGTGATGCCCGCAGCAATCCTGAAAAGCATGGACAATTATTTTTATTTCACAAATGGTGAAACTCAGTTCACTAATGTTCTATAATTTACAAAGGGTTTAGAACCTAGAGACATTTATGCTACATCAGGGATGATGGCAGCTATAGGTCACATCCCTGAAAGACAATCACAGTGCTCTTTCCTACTGAGCCAAGACATAACCTCAGAATCCTTCTCAACACAGTGGTCTGAGCAGCTTCAGCCAAGAGACCACAGTTGGCTCAGGAGGAGAAAACCAACTGCAATCCCTGCAGTTCAGCAGATAGTCTCCAAAAACCCTCCCAGCTCAATTATTGTATACATCCTACCCATACGAGGTTTATTGTAACAAATTTTAAAAGGTAAATGAAAAAAGGCTCAACATCCCTAATCATCGGGGAAATGCAAATCAAAACCACATTGAGACATCATCTCACCCCAGTTAGAGAATAACAAATGCTGGTGAGGGTGCAGAGAAAGGGGAGCTCTTCTACACTGTTGGTGGGATTGCAAATTAGTACAGCCATTATGGAAAACATTATGGAGGTTTCTCAAACAACTACAGATAGAACTACTTAATGATCCAGCTATCCCACTGCTGGGTGTGTACCCAAAGGAATGGAAATCATTTTGTTGAAAGGATACCTGCACCCCCATGCTTATCACAGCTCTATTTATAATAGCCAAGAGTTGAAACCAACCAAAATGTCTATCAGCAGACTACTGGACAAAGAAAACATTATATATCTACACAATGGAATACTATTCAGCCATAAAAAAGGATGAAATTCTGCCATTCACAGCAACATGGATGAGCTTAGAGAAAATTCCATGAAGTGAAATAAGCCAGGCACAGAAAGAGAAATACCACATGTACTCACTCATGAGTGGGAACTAAAAAAAATAAGCAAGAAATAAAGAAAGAAAAGAAAGAACAATCACCATAATACGATGAACTTTCACAAGGAGAGAACAGAACTGTGGTTACTACAGGTGGGAAAGGGGTAAGGGAAGTTAGGGAGAAATCAATTAATGGACACAAAGAATGATTATGTTTTGCAATGATGGATAAGCTAATTATCCTGATTTGATCAGCACATACTGTACACAAATACTGATAGTCAACTCTGTACCCCACAAATATTTTTAATCAATGATGTTTCAATAATAAGTAAATGAACAAATAAAATGTAAAAGGCCCAGTCCTGGTTGGAAAATGAAGCTTCCAACTGTNTTCAGCCAAGAGACCACAGTTGGCTCAGGAGGAGAAAACCAACTGCAATCCCTGCAGTTCAGCAGATAGTCTCCAAAAACCCTCCCAGCTCAGATATTGTATACATCCTACTCATACCACTTAAAGAGTTTTATTATAACAAAAAAAGGCTCAACATCCCTAATCATCAGGGAAATGCAAATCAAAACCACACTGAGATATCTTCTCACCCCGGTTAGAGAATAACAAATGCTGGTGAGGGTGCAGAGAAAGGGGAGCTCTTCTACACTGTTGGTGGGACTGTAAATTAGTACAGCCATTATGGAAAACATTATGGAGGTTTCTCAAACAACTACAGATAGAACTACTTAATGATCCAGCTATCCCACTGCTGGGTGTGTACCCAAAGGAATGGAAATCATTTTGTTGAAAGGATACCTGCACCCCCATGCTTATCACAGCTCTATTTATAATAGCCAAGAGTTGAAACCAACCAAAATGTCTATCAGCAGACTACTGGACAAAGAAAACATTATATATCTACACAATGGAATACTATTCAGCCATAAAAAAGGATGAAATTCTGCCATTCACAGCAACATGGATGAGCTTAGAGAAAATTCCATGAAGTGAAATAAGCCAGGCACAGAAAGAGAAATACCACATGTACTCACTCATGAGTGGGAACTAAAAAAAATAAACAAGAAATAAAGAAAGAAAAGAAAGAACAATCACCATAATACGTTGAACTTTCACAAGGAGAGAACAGAACTGTGGTTACTACAGGTGGGAAAGGGGTAAGGGAAGTTAGGGAGAAATCAGTTAATGGACACAAAGAATGATTATGTTTTGCAATGATGAATAAGCTAATTATCCTGATTTGATCAGCACATACTGTACACAAATACCGATAGTCAACTCTGTACCCCACAAATATGTATAAGCGATGATGTTTCAGTAATAAATAAATGAACAAATAAAATGTAAAAGGCCCAGTCCTGGTTGGAAAATGAAGCTTCCAACTGTCCCTTTGGTAAAAAGGTACAACTGCCAGTCAAGGTTATCCGTGTCTCCAGCCTCCAGCCTCCCACTCTAGTTACCTTCCTCTGAGTACATGTGGTGTCATGTCTGTGCATCTCTTTGCACCACTGTCTTGTTTCCAGAACTATCCTAGAGCAGCCCTATCCAATACGGTAGCACTATCTACGTGTGGTTATTGAGCACGTGAAATATGGCTAATTCCAAGTGAGATGTGCTGTCAGTGTAAAACATACTATAGATTTTGAAGCTGTCATATGAAAAACAGAAGGCAAAGAATCACATGATATTATTTATGTTAAGTACATGTCAAAATTATAATATCTTATGTATATCATGTCAAAGAAAATATACTATTAAAATTAACAATGGAATACTATTCAGCCATAAAAAAGGATGAAATTCTGCCATTCACAGCAACATGGATGAGCTTAGAGAAAATTCCATGAAGTGAAATAAGCCAGGCACAGAAAGAGAAATACCACATGTACTCACTCATGAGTGGGAACTAAAAAAAATAAGCAAGAAATAAAGAAAGAAAAGAAAGAACAATCACCATAATACGATGAACTTTCACAAGGAGAGAACAGAACTGTGGTTACTACAGGTGGGAAAGGGGTAAGGGAAGTTAGGGAGAAATCAATTAATGGACACAAAGAATGATTATGTTTTGCAATGATGGATAAGCTAATTATCCTGATTTGATCAGCACATACTGTACACAAATACTGATAGTCAACTCTGTACCCCACAAATATTTTTAATCAATGATGTTTCAATAATAAGTAAATGAACAAATAAAATGTAAAAGGCCCAGTCCTGGTTGGAAAATGAAGCTTCCAACTGTCCCTTTGGTAAAAAGGTACAACTGCCAGTCAAGGTTATCCGTGTCTCCAGCCTCCAGCCTCCCACTCTAGTTACCTTCCTCTGAGTACATGTGGTGTCATGTCTGTGCATCTCTTTGCACCACTGTCTTGTTTCCAGAACTATCCTAGAGCAGCCCTATCCAATACGGTAGCACTATCTACGTGTGGTTATTGAGCACGTGAAATATGGCTAATTCCAAGTGAGATGTGCTGTCAGTGTAAAACATACTATAGATTTTGAAGCTGTCATATGAAAAACAGAAGGCAAAGAATCACATGATATTATTTATGTTAAGTACATGTCAAAATTATAATATCTTATGTATATCATGTCAAAGAAAATATACTATTAAAATTAATTAATTAATTAATTAATTTTTACTTTTTCGTGATGTGGCTGCTAGAAAATTTAAACACATAGGTGGCTCGTATTTGTGGCTCACGTTCTATTCTTCTTGCATAGTGCTGTCCTAAAGCCTTCCACTTCCTATCTTTGATCCGTCTGTTTTCCTTGCTTCTGCATGGCTTCTGATTCCATTGTCAAGCCTGGATGATCCTGCAGCTTCCTTGGTTGCTGGCTCCTGGCTGCAGCCTTGTGTCTAGCTTCCATGCAATGGGACAGCCATTCCAATTTCCTTCAATCCACCCTGGCATCCTTCTGCAACAACTCTCTGCTGCTTCCTATTGTTGCCAGGAAACCTCTGCACTCTCTCAGCCAGACCCCATCAGATTCCAAAAATCTTCATTTCTTATGAGTTCTTTTAGAGATACGTGGCAAGAGGTTGAGTTTAAAATAGGGAAGTGGGAAAGCAATCAAGGCTATTCCTCCTTTGACTTGGAATGCACCCTCTTTTGCAGGGCATGCAACCAGCACAAGCAATCCCACTGGGAGAAAGAATCACATGATATTATTTATGTTAAGTACATGTCAAAATTATAATATCTTATGTATATCATGTCAAAGAAAATATACTATTAAAATTAATTAATTAATTAATTAATTTTTACTTTTTTGTGATGTGGCTGCTAGAAAATTTAAACACATAGGTGGCTCGTATTTGTGGCTCACGTTCTATTCTTCTTGCATAGTGCTGTCCTAAAGCCTTCCACTTCCTATCTTTGATCCGTCTGTTTTCCTTGCTTCTGCATGGCTTCTGATTCCATTGTCAAGCCTGGATGATCCTGCAGCTTCCTTGGTTGCTGGCTCCTGGCTGCAGCCTTGTGTCTAGCTTCCATGCAATGGGACAGCCATTCCAATTTCCTTCAATCCACCCTGGCATCCTTCTGCAACAACTCTCTGCTGCTTCCTATTGTTGCCAGGAAACCTCTGCACTCTCTCAGCCAGACCCCATCAGATTCCAAAAATCTTCATTTCTTATGAGTTCTTTTAGAGATACATGGCAAGAGGTTGAGTTTAAAATAGGGAAGTGGGAAAGCAATCAAGGCTATTCCTCCTTTGACTTGGAATACACCCTCTTTTGCAGGGCATGCAACCAGCACAAGCAATCCCACTGGGAACAGGTGGTCCATGCTGATGATAGCTTACCAATTGTCACAGCCATATAGCAGAAATGGAACAGCAGAGACCACGACCAGAAACAACCAGAGAAGGGGCCGGCCCGGTGGCGCACTGCTACAGCGCGCCGCTTGGGAGTGCGGCGGCGCTCCCGCCGAGGGGTTGGATCCCACATACAGACTGGCCGCTCACTGGCTGAGCGAGGTGCGGGCGCAGCACTGAGGGTTGCGATCCCGTTGCCGGTCCAGGTCCGGTACGGGCGCAACACAGGGTTGCAATCCGTTGCCGGTCACGAAAAAAGACAAAAAGGAAAAAAAAAAAAAGAAAGAAAGAAACAACCAGAGAAAATCCGATCGCTATTTAGGGGTCCAAACACGAGATTCCAGGCTGGTGCTGATTCTTTGGAAGGTAGAAGGGAAAGCAGAGAGGGTACACATGAAGGCTTAAAGCCAAGAAAATCACCTATAAAGGAAAAAGAGCAAGCCAGATAGTCTCATTAATGAAAGATCTCAACCACCAGAGGCAGTAGAAAAACAATTATCAAAAGATCTGAACTCATGTCCAAGTTCAACTACTTTATTCGGTCATGTCTTTTAACTTTGCATCTGAAAATTGTGGACAACAATGCTCATCTTACCCTGGAATTGTATCAATTACATAAAACATATGGGGAGATGGGTGCAAAAGGAGAGGATAATACCAAGGGAAGTTATCTGACCCCAGTCTCCCAGAAGGTCAAACACGTGCAGCTAGGGAAGTGTGATATTGACCGCAGAGGAAGCACAGGAGATGGGTGCAAAAGGAGAGGATAATACCAAGGGAAGTTATCTGACCCCAGTCTCCCAGATGGTCAAACACGTGCAGCTAGGGAAGTGTGATATTGACCGCAGAGGAAGCACGTGAAAACCACTCTGCATATTGTAAAACATAAATCACAGTTTAGTTGCTTCAACGCAGCATAAAAAACAAAAAAGAAATACAAATTTTTTCCATCATGAGTTGAAATTTTACAAAAGGAAAGAAAAAGTGACTCCCAATAGCACTGTCTCTGGAAGTCACTCCTGTGACCACACCTGCTCTCCAAAAATTTAGGTACATGAATAAAATCATGGATGTAAAAACTCTCTGGAACCTCTGCCCTGGTTACACCTGCCTACTTGCTCTTCTCCAATCATGTTACACTTGTTCCTGCTTCCTGGACTCTGTCTTGCTGTCCCCTTGCCTGGGACAAACTTCCCCTGGCTCCCTCCCTCACCGCTCTTCTCAGCATGACCACCAGAGACCTTCTTAGGTTAAACTCAACATGCAGCCTCAGAAGACAACCACAGGCCACCCGTGGCACCAGCTCACTCATAGGGATACCCAACAGGAGCAAAACTGAGCTGCCGAAACCATAGCCTCAGGTGTCCCTGCTCAGCAGGGGGTGTCCTTATAGCAACTCATGTGCCACCATCCACACCAGGGCAATGAGAGCTCCACCCACATCCAGCAGAACAGGAGCTGTCCTGGCTAAACACCACCTGCCCCACAAGAGCCAATAACTCTTGCAGTAAATCCACAAGCATATTTTATGGAGTCCCCATGCCAACATGCCAGTCACAAGATTCATGGACTCCAGAAGCCCAGAGTTGACACCTTCATCAGATAATTAGAGCTTATTTGCAGTATCTCCTGGTTCAGGTGCAATTTACTAATCTGGCATCATTTTTATAAGCAAGTTTGCCTAATAATAACATAGTTGGCATGTTTACCCTTATTTGAGTACCAGAGACACAGACCTAGCCAGTTGCACTGGGGCTCAGATTCTCATGCAGAGGGAGACTTTATTAACCCACCCCATCTGAAATAGCCATGTGTTCTGTCTCTCTAGGTTTTTCTCTTACCCACCCACAGCACACACATCACTGTTTATTTCCCAATGTGTGTGTTTGTTACCTGGTTCCCCACCATCAGCCCCATTAGAATAGGGAAGCTATCTGTATGTTCCCTGCTGTACCAACTCTAGAAGAATGTCTAGCATAGAGTAGGCACTCCATAAATATTTGTTAAATGAATAACATCCAATATCCAGGATTTTGTGCAAACAGAAGGAACCCAGGCTGTTATTGGGGGTCTGACTGGAAAGCAGCATGCAGAGAAGTAAGTGGGCAGATGACCATTGGCACCCCCAGCAGCACACCTTAGAGGAGGGGTCCCAGGAGCACCAGGGTTTAGAGAAGAGAGTCGTGTACCTACAAGTACTGGGGTATCAGTCAGGGACTTGTTACAGAGCAGCAAAGAGTGACCTGCTCACTAAGGTCACTATTTCCTAAGTCCTAGAAGGACTTTAAAAAGTAACTGGAAAAAAAGTGGCCAGTTAGATCACTTGGTTAGACTGTAGTGCTGATAACACCAAGGTCAAGGGATCAGACCCCCCTTATCAGTCAGATGCCAAAATTTAAAAAAAAAAATAATAAAAACCAGCAACTAGCAGAGAACAGCTAAAGCAGGAATCTAGCTATTGGGACATTAGAATACCAGCTTCTGAATAGGCTCATCACCAAGGAGGTTTCACCATTCAGATGTTTAACCTCTGCGATAGACCCCAGCACCACAGTGAGATCACATTACTACACTTCCACCAGCATTCCGCAAAGAGTTCTGTGAGACAGTGTATTAGTTTGTTTTCATGTTGCTATAACAGAACACCTGAAACTGGGTAATTTATAAAGAACAGAGATTTATGTGGCTCACGATGCTGGGACAGCTGCAATCTGGCGCGGGCCTCAGGATGCTTCTACTCATGGTGGAAAGTAGCAGGGAGCCAGCGGGTACAAGCAGATCACATGGCGAGAGGAAGCAAGAGAGAGAGAGAGAGAAGGTGCCAGGATCCTTTAAACAACCAGCTCTCGTGGAGCCAGCGGGTACAAGCAGATCACATGGCGAGAGGAAGCAAGAGAGAGAGAGAGAGAGGGTGCCAGGATCCTTTAAACAACCAGCTCTCATGGGAACTAATAGAGCAAGAACTCACTCACTACCCTGACCCCGCAGGGAGAGCATTAATCCATTCATGAGAGATCTCCCCCATGACTCCAAAAGCTCCCAACACTGTCACATTGGAGATCAGATTTCCATATGAGTTTTGGAGGGGACAACACATTCTAACTCCATCAGTTGTTTTCAGTTTGGTACCATAAATAAAGCTTCTATAAACATTCACATACAGGTCTTTGTGTGGACATACTATTTCAAAACATTGTATTTATAAATATAAGAGGAAATAGCTAAAAGAGTTAAATGTGATTGCCACTGGTGGTGGGAAGGGATGCAAAGGGGTCTGATGTCGATCTTTTACATCTTAGGTCTTTGCTACTATGAGCTTAAGAAAACCCACTGAATTGCACACTCTAAACAGATGGATTTTGTGGTATATGAATTACATCTCAATTTTTAAAACTATGTGATAATATAATGGACAGACTCTATGTCAATTTATAATCTAATGTCAAGTTTTATTCACCTTTTTTCTTACAATATGCTATCATTCATAAGTAACTCATGCATACAGTAGGCACTCTATAAATATTTTGATTTAATAATTAATTATTTTTAGAACGACTAAAAATCTGGATGTAAAATCCCAATTGGGAAGTGCATAATCCCATTGTAGACAAAATATATAACTTTACAATAAACATTTTTATAAGAATTTGCCCAAAAGAGGGAACACTTAAAATTTGAAAATTAAAAAGTAAAAAGTAAAAAGCAAGATGAACCATAATACTAACATATTTAGACAATGATCCCTGGATCAGTGGTCCTCATAGACCAAGGGCTACCTGCACCCTTTGGCCTTAAGACCATATGACATTCAGTTAAGAAGACAATTATATACTTAATACTCTCTTAACTGGAAATGCTGCAAGAATATATAAGTAATAGCCTGTGAAAAAATTTAACTACATCCCTAATATGAACACACACAAAATATTTAATACATTTTATTCTCCAATTTAAAAAATCAGTGCTTTTCATCAAGCAGCAAGAATAATCCAGAAATAAGCATAAAGTCACTTTTATAAAAGCTATATTATGCTTTGTGGAAAATACTTTGAGAGATAAAGCTCAAGAACCTTAGTCCAAATATAAAACAAATATTTGCATTAAAGGGTCTTCCAATGTTCTACAAAAACAAAACAAGCTGTGACTACACATGATAGAGAAGCATCTCCTATTTCATAACAATGAACATTTACTCCAACTAGAAAAAAAATTACATCACTATTATTTTAAGAAAAAGTTAAAAGCAACCAAATGCCTACAGAAGTAGCTATGCAAACTTATAATAAATACTCAGTAGCTAAAAAATAAAAATGTCTACTGACTATATTTTTCAAAAACTATATAAGTCTATAAAAATTTAAATATGTGGACTAAATCAACACATGGAAATGTATATACAAAATACTATTAAGTGAAAAAAAAATTAAAAATATAAAGTGATTATAACCATGCAAAAGTAAATATATTACAATAACAAAAACTGAAGTAAATTTAAATCGATAGAGACATAGATTCAAATATTCATTAAGGTTTTTTTTTATTGTTGCTTAAGATTATAACAAAGTAATAAACAAAAAATAGACTATTATCTTAGATAACACTATACTACTAAACAATAAATGTGGAACTATACGAGGTTACTTCAAAAAGTTCATGGAAAAATGAAATTAGAAGATAATATGAATCTTTCCCTTAACTTTTTGAACCCCTCATCTGTGAACTCCTAAAACAGAGATTTTAAAAACCATGACTTCTATATTTCAAGTATACCCTATTGAAGGCGATCAGCACATATTTGCTGATCTTCATTTCACAAAACCTTCCGGGCAATGTTTACATAACTACCC
>NW_007726593.1:585826-588077 GCF_000696425.1 Galeopterus variegatus | reverse complement strand
TTTTTTTTTTTTTTTTCCTTTTTGTCTTTTTTCATGACCGGCAACGGATCGCAACCCTCAGTGTCGCGCCCGTACCGGACCGGGACCGGCAACGGGATCGCAACCCTCAGTGTTGCTCCCACACCTTGCTCAGCCAGTGAGCGGGAACCAGTCTGTATGTGGGATCAGAACCCTCGGCGGGAGCGCTGCCGCGCTTCCCAAGCGGCGCACTGTAGCAGTGCGCCACTGGGCCGGCCCTCTCTCTGCCATTTTTCAATCAAGATGTTTATATCCTTAAAAAGCCAAACAAAGCCCCATCTTCTCAGTGATGCACATCCTGGAATTAATGTACCCAATAAGATGTAACTTATCTGAGTTGTGTAGCCCTTACCATCAATCACATTTATTCACTGCTTATTATTAATGCACACAGGTCTAATCATCCTGCTAACATTGCCACCTGTCATGTAGGGCTTGTTACTTAGCCTTTCTTTTCTGCAGGGTTATCGTGAAGTTTACATGGTATACTGAAGCCTATCACAATACTTTCCACATTTCTACATTTCGTCAGAATGTTGCCCTGTTCTCTGTCAGGACAGGGACCCTGTCTTGTGTACACTCACCACAGTGCCCAGGGCTATGACTGCTACCCATAGTAAACGTGCAAGAAACCCTCCTGTCCTAGGCTGCCTCTACCTGAGTCTTACCTTACATGACTTTAAAGTTTATTGAAGATGTTATTCTATTCTCCCAAAGATGCTGTGAGGCATGAAAAGCTGGTGTTACCCTTTTCTGCTATTACCTAATGTGGGTAATAGCAGGTGGCCAAGTAATTAGTATTTAACTGCAACCTATCTTATTGCAGTATTTCTCATGCTAAAGCAGAAAATAAACTCTTACAGGGAGCATACAATTTGTATAGGTAGAGAAGTTATCAAAGTTTTTTCCTAAACTTTGTGTTGNGTGCCAGGATCCTTTAAACAACCAGCTCTCATGGGAACTAATAGAGCAAGAACTCACTCACTACCCTGACCCCGCAGGGAGAGCATTAATCCATTCATGAGAGATCTCCCCCATGACTCCAAAAGCTCCCAACACTGTCACATTGGAGATCAGATTTCCATATGAGTTTTGGAGGGGACAACACATCCAAACTCTATCAGATGGTAATAGAGGGTATTAGGAAAAAATCTTTGCTTGGGGAATCCCTGGTTGAACACCTGTTTTATTAAAAGACTTCTCTGAGAATTTACTTTGTATGTCTTCAAAGAGGTAACACTAAAACACAGCATTTCCCAAACTTCTGAAGCTGTAGACCCTCCTTTCACAGAGCATCTTGCTGTACTTTAAAATAATTTGCATAAACTAATTTCATGCTAGTTGGCAGAAAATCATATATTGCTTATGCTAAGACCAAGACCATGCAAATAAGCAAACAGAAACTAAGAGCTGAAAGCAAAATTAATATACTAAACCTGATTTTTGAGGGTATAATATACATATAAAAATATAACACTTTTAACTTTAAAAGTGTTTTCCAGATATATATAGTTGGCAACTTCAAAAATATGTCCCTGAATAACTAACAGTTCCCCTATGACAGTTCTGGTCCAGTGTCCTCAGGAATGAGTCCTTTTGCATATTCGGATTCTAAGAACCATGAATATTCACAAAACTGTAGTACAGGCACTTTATACAGCTTGAATAACTTCAAACAATTAACAGCTAGCTTAATACCTATTTTTGATAATAGGCAATCTGAGAAAATGTCAATTTTATGTCTATTCAGGTTCCCAATGCAACACTCTCTGTCTCAAATGAACCAAAAACATAAAGAGAAGAAAAAAAAATTTTTGAAAATGAATCTGCAGCCCACTTTACGACCTCGACTGGCACCAGCTGTTTGAAGTGAAGATGTAGATACCTAAGGGCCACCTCTCCTATCTGTCCCTTGTCTATGAGGAAACTGTCCCTTTTCCCTGTCCCTTCTCCTGTCCTCAACCAAACCCCTGAGGGAGAAAACTGGGTATTTGTTTTGACTTTCTGACACATGGAAAATTTGCAAAATCTTTCTAGGAAGAAGGGAAGAAGGAAGTAATAAAAGAAACAAAGAAAGAAAAGGCCAAAGCAATGCGTCAAACTTCCAGAAGGAGAAACAAACCTGACACTAGGGACGGGGGGGAAGGGAGGGGGTTGGGGAAGTGATCGGTCGTGCAAAGGGCATAAAGAAATATGTAAGAATGAATATGCTAATAATAAATAAAAATTAAAA
>NW_007726593.1:580708-585297 GCF_000696425.1 Galeopterus variegatus | reverse complement strand
CCTGTCCCTTCTCCTGTCCTCAACCAAACCCCTGAGGGAGAAAACTGGGTATTTGTTTTGATTTTCTGACACATGGAAAATTTGCAAAATCTTTCTAGGAAGAAGGGAAGAAGGAAGTAATAAAAGAAACAAAGAAAGAAAAGGCCACAGCAATGTGTCAAACTTCCAGAAGGAGAAACAAACCTGACACTAGGGACGGGGGGGAAGGGAGGGGGTTGGGGAAGTGATCGGTGGTGCAAAGGGCATAAAGAAATATGTAAGAATGAATATGCTAATAATAAATAAAAATTAAAAAGAACTTTCTAAAGCAGAACATGCAGAAAGGAGGAAGCATCAAAAGAAGCCTAAATCAACCCCCCAAAAAGCTCTTTCACCATCCAACAGCCAAATGAGGCCAAACACCATTTTTTGTAAAATGGTGAGAAATAACCATTAATCACTTTCCACATAAGCTAAGCTAACAGCAAGTCAAGAAACCTCCCATTTTGTCTGTACATGTGAACAAGGGTTGTGTCCAGCATTAATATTCATCTCTGTGAGACAAATACTTTCTGCTTTTACACTTGGTGACAGGCAATTTATTATACATAAAAGAATTTTCAATATGCACTTCTGGACAAATAATCATCAATTTTTTTTTTACAGTGAATGACCAAGGAAACATCTTTCTTTTTTTTTTTTTCAACTTTGGTAATTTTATTGTTTTTATTTTTTTTTTAATGGGCACATATTGATTGTGCATATTTACGGGATACCAAGTTATATTTTGATACATGTATACAACATGTGATGATCATATCAAGGTCATGAGCTTATTCATTATAGCAAAAATTCATCATTTCTTTGTGATGAGAACATTTGAGCTCCTTTCTTCTAGCCATTTGAGAACACAAAATAAATTATTGTTAATTATAGATGCCTGGCACGGCTGTACACCATAGAACTTATTTTTCCTGTCTAGCTGTAATCAGCTGTCATCTCAATATATTTCACTGCCTGGCTTCTGGCTGCAGAGCCTCATGTACCCAAAATCATGTTTGAGTGACCACCCGCTTCCTCCCCTCTGGAGGGGCGAAGAGGACGTGGGTACTTAACAGTCCCATGTGTCCTGCAGCTTTTGGCAGCCAACTTACATTTTAAATCATAAAATATTTTAAATCCTATCTATCTCAAACTTTTTTAAAGAAAATTCTTTTATTGATTGGTTTATGGAAAGCAGAGAACAAGGTCAAAGACGTTCTAAAAACAGAAATGTTTTGTTTCCCTTTCACATGCTGATCTTTCCTCCCCAAATTTGCAAAACTAAAGGCTTCATGTCCAGGAATTGTGCAACTCAATGCCTGGGAGAACATGGCTGCACCTATCTGGCAATCTGCAAGAGAAGCAGGAACCACCTGGGGTTCCTTTACTGCTAAAGCCCTGGGACACTGCTGCATTCCCCTCGGGGACCCTCCATCATCCCGTTATTGCCTGGTTACCCTGTTCCTGGTGTGTGCTCTCCCTTTTCCGATTTGGCAATTTGTCACAACAAAAATATCAGGTCATTGCATCCAAACCTACCCATGTTTAGTGGTCTACCAGGTCAAAGTCCCTGTGAAGTGCTGAGAAACACTTGCAAACTGGAAAAATTGACCGCCATGTTCCATGACAGGCTGTGTCCCAATGGGGGTTCTCTGGGACTCCAGCCGGGCACTCGGACCCTTGCAATCCTAAAGAACATTCCGCATTATGTGTGTGCTTTGTAAAGACCATTTGACAGTGAATGAAGTAAAACCAATTCAAGCTAGCTAAACAATGAAGGTTTTGTTAAGAGAAAAGCAAGATGTTTCATGGAACCACAGAGCAGGAATGCTACCAGGCCATGTTTCTCTGCCTCTGTGCTTCAGTCTGCACATATTTTCCATTCTTTTTTGGTAAACTGGTTTTTTTCTGCTTCACTCCAATCTCCCAGAGTGGAACAGGGTCACCCCATATCTCTAAAACTGACTCGATGGCTCTAGTATCAATCCCGAATTCCTAAGAAAGAATCTAAGTGGCCCAGTCTGGGTCCAGTGTCCACCCCACACCACTAACTCCATCTGCTTCACAGACATTCTCCCTTTAAATACAATTTTTATTTTTGTTTTATTAATGCAAAGAATGTTCCATTACCTTGATCTCCTTGTATCTTGATCAACTATAAACTATCATCATTTAACTTACATTGATGATATCAGATAAAACTGATACAAAACTGTTTATCATTTGTAACACTAAAAGAGTATTTAGTAGCAGAAGTTGATGTAAAAATGGTTTTATTTTATAAATATATTTGCACACATGCTCACCCAAGCATGGCATATTTCCCACTTTGTTATGAAGTCCACGTGGATTTTTTTAAGCATCTCAAATTAGTTCTTGTGTTGAAAAGTCATAGACTGTGAGCTCAGAGAGACCTTAGTCTGGACCCCACCTCTGGTACTTAATAGCTTTGTAAAGTTAGTCTTTGTTGGGCTTCAGGTTTTCTTTTGTAAAATGGAGTTAATAACTACCCCTCTCACCATGGTTTTATGAGGATTGAAAAACAAGATTAAAATATGTAAAATATGTCTTGACATCTTCTCTGAATTTTGTTCCTTATTTCAGCTCAATCTGAGCAATAACATAGTAACTTTCTAGTAATCTGAGCCAGCCAAAAAAAGTGGACGAGCTATTGTTTTATGAGTTCCTTGCCATCGTAGGAACTCTAGCACAGACAAGGTAACCATTGGGCAGCCTGGTCTCCTCAATGAGTATATTGTCTGGTTCTTTCATTTATATTAGACATTTCCATAGGGATATACAAGTATCACTAGCATCTGAAACCCAACACGTCTAAGCCAAGCGGCATCTTTTTTTTATATTCTGCTCCTCTTCCTGATAATGGAACCAAAATCTCTAAGTCCCCCGTGTTCACGTACTGGTCAAGTCTTTTGTTCACAGATTCAAATCTTTCATGATGTTGATAACACCTCCGCTCTGGCCACATCACCCCATCTGAGGTTTAAATTAAAACTCTTATGGTAAATTGCTTTTGCTACATCCTTCAGCTTCCTGGTCTGGGTAGAAGACCATCACGAGCTGTATTGCAACCCTCCTTGACTTTGGTCTTGTTAGAATCTTCCTGTGGTTGAGGTATAAAAAGCAGAAATGCTCCATTTTTCTTCAGTCTGTCTGCTATACTGTACATGACTTATGTAAATCTGTGCCACAAAGTCACAGGTACAGGAGCATCTAGAAATCTGGAGGATTAGTCTACAGTGCTGTAGGTCATAAGATGCCAAAAATGTATGAGAATCACTGTCGCAAGCAAGTGTCTGAATGGGGAGAAGATGGGAAAAATCCTGCAACATGGGAAAGGAACCTAATATATGCAGACTTGAGGAAAATCAGCTCTTCACCTGGACATAAGTTCCCACAAGTGCCTCTTCTCAGGATGCACATGAACCTATGTATGAAGTCTGCTGTGGACTGAATTGTGTCTCCAAAGTTCATATATTAGAAGCTTAATTCCCACTGTAATTGTTGGGGGTGGGAAATCCTATTATGGTCATTGAAAGGTGGGGCCTTGAGGAGGGGATTAGATTGTAGGACCATGCAGTAGTGAATGGATTAATAATGGTGGCCAGGGGTGTGGCTCTGAGGGCTTTAAAAGGAGAGTGAATGACGAACTCTCTCTCTCTCTCTGCTCCACCATTTTCTGCCATGTGAGACCCCTGCATCTCTGAAAAGCCACCACCGAAGAAGACCCTCAGCAGATGTGTTCCCTGGACTTTGAACTTTCCAGCCTCTGAAACTGTAAGCAATAAATTTCATTTTCTTACAAAGTACCCAATTCCAGGTATTTTGTTAAAAGCAACAGAAACAATCTAATAAAAAGTCAATATGTGGTTGTTAGATCTCACTGGACAAAACTCTGGCACGTGCCACACCCACCTGCAAGGAGGCTGATAAATATAATGCTTTAGCTGGCTGCAAATGCGTCTGGCAGAAAATCAGGTTTCTGTTCCTACACAGGAAGGGGAAAATGGGTGTGGGGCACCCAGTTAGTGACCACCACCATGGCATCCGTATCCAGAACATTTTCTCCTCTCATCCTACGTCATAGACTCATAAGTCTGGCCAGCTGCTGGTACTTCTGATCTGTCACACACAGGTTGGAATTCCTACACCGCTCTTCTGCTTACAGAGGACAAGATCAGATCAGACCATTCAGACCCACACTTCCTAATCTCCTAAATTCACTTCCCTCCTGAGAATAGATATCCAGAAACTACCATCTGCAAAACCTTCCAAAGGCTCAGTCCTTTAGCAACCTCCCCACCCGGCCTCAGGATGCCTGTCCAGGATTTTCATCTCACATCACCCCAGGGCTCCAGCTATGTCCTTCCTTCAACATCCTCTGGAGACAATGAGGGATTTCTTACCTCTGAAATCTTTCTTTGATTCTTTCCCACCCATTGATTCATTCATTCACTCATTCATTCTCTCCCTCTCTCTTTCTCTCTGCCATTTTTCTTTTTTTTTTTTTTTTTCCTTTTTGTCTTTTTTCATGACCGGCAACGGATCGC
>NW_007726593.1:572316-579594 GCF_000696425.1 Galeopterus variegatus | reverse complement strand
ATAAGCTACTTCTATGGAAAACTGGTGCTTTTGGAAACACCAAAAGCATAAATCAAGGAAAGGAGAACTAGAGGGAAATGTCCTTTGGATGCATCTATAGTTATAGTTAAAGTTGCATTTGGACCAGTGTCTACCTACAGTAGATAATGATCCTTTCCTAATTTGTACTTATGCAACCACTTAGAGGGTATAAGATTAGACCAGGCAATTCAGGTCTATACTTCCCAGTCTCCTAAACTCCCTTCACATGCCCCTGAAAAGCAATATCCAAAATGTATCCCCTGGGACTTTTTGTATGAGTACAAATTATTCCCTTTGACAACACGTCCTTTGGAGAAATCACATTCTCTTAGCCTAAATTACCTGCCTAAAAAGAATTGACTATAGCGTGTTTCTTCCTGAGTGAGTGGAGAAAAATTTCTCAAGTGTTCTGAGGTATGATCTTGGTTTTCAAGGGGCCCAATGTCGGGTGTTTTTGTTTGCATGTTTGGTTTTTTGTTGTTTTTGTTTTTTGTTTGTTTGTTTTAATTTTCTTTTACTTACATTGCACGACTCTGAAAATATTTTACTTTCTGGAGTCAAGCACAATATAAATCTAATCTTCTAAATATTGGAACCTCTATGACCTCCTTTAAATAAACAAATACTGAATCATTTCAATGAACGGGTGTTAGAAATATTAATAGAGGAAGTCACAACCATCATCCCAACCTACTATGAGATCATGGAGAAACAAGATTTTCTAACAACTGGAGCAGGAATGCAAACACAATCCTGCTGACATGCTGGGAATAGTATTAGCATTAATGATAAACTCTAATATTGAATATTTCCTAAATGTGAGATGTGAATAATACGATCATCTTCATGTATAGGTGAGGAAACCAAGGCTCAGAAAGGTTAAGTGACTTGCCTGGCACTATGCAGCTGGTAGGTGGCACAGCTGGCGTTGCACCTAGCTGTCAGGCCTCAGACCATGCTGTTTACCATGTTGCTGCTCGATAATGAAGGAAGCAAGCAGTTCTCCAGATGTCAGCAAAGAACATAATCCATTGTCAGGTATCAAGAATCACCTTAAGACACAATGGAACTCTCAGAAACACACCTGGCCTGTCATCCTGTTACACCTGCAGAAATGTAAAAGAGAAGAAAAAAACTGTGCCAAAAATGTGGTAGGAATTTGGAAAATTAAACAAGTAAGTATGCTTTCCCAGTTTTCTAAAATCTATGTGTATTAATCTGTTTCTGTTGCTAATAAAAAAATACCTGCCAGTGGGTAATTTACAAAGAAATAATATTTATTTCTTACAGTTTTGGAGGCTAGGAAGTCCAAAGCTTAAGGAATATGTCTGGAGAGGGTCTTTTCTTGGTGGTAACTGTACAGCCACACAGGGTATCACTTGGTGAAGTGGCAGAAGCAGAAAGAGAGAGGTTCTCACACGCTGTCCTTTTAAAGCCAACAGAACCACGCCCATGACCACCGTTCAACCATCAATGGATTGATCCATTCACTAGGGCATGGTCCTCACAATCTAATCTCCACCTCAAGGCCCCACTTTTCATTACTATAATAGGATTTTCTCTTAACACTGTCACAGTGGGGTTAAGTTTCTAATACCTGGACCTCTGGGGGACATAATTCAATCCATAGTATTCTGTGCCTGGTCCCCAAAGTTCATGTTCTTCTCACAGGTAAATACACTCATTCCATCCCCTAAGTCCTAATTTGTTTCAGCTCAAAAGTCCAAAGTCTCAAGGCCCCATCTGTGAAATCAAAACAAGTTATCTACTTCCATGATACAATGATGGGACAAACATGGGACATATATTCCTGTTCCAAAAGAGAGAAACAAGCCACTAGACAGGGGTCACGGGTCCTGAGCCAGTCCAAAACTCAGCAGGGCAGGCATTAATCTCAAAACTGGAGAATCACATACCTTGACTCCATGTTTGGCATTCTCTGCAGGCTGGTGCAGGGTTTGGGCATCCAAGTCTTCGGGCAGCCGTGCTCCTATGGCTTTCCTGGTCTCCAGTCATGCTCTAGCACTCCCAGGCTGGTGTTGATGCTGGCAGCTCCACAGTTCTGTGGTCTCCATGACTCTACTAGACCTGGCCCTGGTGGGAATTCTCTATTGCAATGTTGACCCCACATTTCCACTCAGCTTTGCTATAGTGAAGGCTCTATGCAGTGACTCTGCTCCTGTGACAGATCTCTTCCTGGGTTCCCAGGCTTTTTCATACATCCTTTGAAATTGAGGTAAAGGCTCCCAAGTCTCCACAGCTCTGGCATTCTGCAAGCCTGCAGACTCAACACCACAGGGATGCTGCCAAGGTTTCCAGCTTGTATCTTCTAAAACTGCAGGTCCAGCCATACCTGGACCAATTTAGCTGTAGCTGGAGCAGCTGATGTAGCTGGAGCAACGGGAGCAGCCAGAGTGCTGGTAAGGGAGCAGCTTCCTGAGATGACCCTGGGCAAAAAGCTCACGGAAGGTACCTAAAGCCTGTTCCCAAAACAGTTATGTCTCCCTAGGTCCCTGGGCCTATGGTGTAAGGAGCAGCCTTAGAGATCTCTGAAATGCCTTCCAGGTCTTCCTCTCATTCTCTTGATAATCTCTTTCTTCTGTACTAATCTCCTTAGCTTCCTCTCTTGAAGATACCTTTTCACTCTTTATGTGGCCAGGCTGAAAGTTTTCCAATTTTTTGCCCTCTGCTTTTTTCTGAACTATAAATTCTGTCTTTACATCATGGCTTTTCTGCCATAACTCAGTGTAGGCTGTTGCAAGTAGCCATGCAGCTTCCTGACTGCTTTGCTGCTTGGAAATTTCTTCCACCAAATACCCTGGTTCAGCGCATTCATGTTTCACATTCCATAAAACTTTGGAGTACGAACAGAATGCAGCCAAGTTCTTTGCAAGTTCATAACAAAGGTGACCTTTGCCCCAGTTTCCAATAAGCTCTTCTTCATTTCTATCTGAGACGTCCTCAGCATGGCCTTTACTGTCCGTATTTCCATCAGCATCTGGTCACCACCATTTAAACAGTCTCTAAGATGTTTCAAACTTTCCTTAATTCTGTCTTCTAAATTCTCACTGACTTTTAGGCTTTTCCTGGTCTGCTCCTACAACTTCTTTCAGCCTGGGCCCAACACTCGGTTCTAAAGCTGCTTCCACATTTTCAAGTATTTGTTAAAAGCACCACCTCACTTCTCTGGTACCAATTTTCTTTATTAGTCTATTTCTGTTGCTTATAACAAAATATCTGAAACTAGGTAATTTAGAAAGAAATAAAATTTATTTCTTACAGTTTCAGAGGCTGGAAAGTCCAAAGTCCAAGGAATACATCTGGTGAGAGCCTTGCTCTTGGTGATAACTCTGCAGCCATGCAGGGTGTCACATGGCAAAATGGCAGAAGCAGAGACAGAGAGCTCCTCACAAGTCTCCTTTTAAAGCCATCAGAACCATACCCATGACCATCATTAAACCATCAATGGATTAATCCATTCACAAAGTCATGTTCTTCCCAATCTAATCACCTCTTCAAGACCCCACCTTTCAATTACCATAATAAGGTTTCACACCTTCTTAGCACTGTCACAGTGAGGGTTAATTTTCTTTCTTTTTTTTTTTTTTTTGTCTTTTCCATGACCGGTAAGGGGATCGCAACCCTTGGCTTGGTGTCGCCCGCACCGCACTCAGCCAGTGAGCTCACCGGCCATTCCTACATAGGATCCAAACCCGCAGCAGGAGCATCGCTGCGCTCCCAGCACCGCACTCTCCCGAGTGCGCCATGGGGTTGGCCCNATAAGCTACTTCTATGGAAAACTGGTGCTTTTGGAAACACCAAAAGCATAAATCAAGGAAAAGAGAACTAGAGGGAAATGTCCTTTGGATGCATCTATAGTTATAGTTAAAGTTGCATTTGGACTAGTGTCTACCTACAGTAGATAATGATCCTTTCCTAATTTGTACTTATGCAACCACTTAGAGGGTATAAGATTAGACCAGGCAATTCAGGTCTATACTTCCCAGTCTCCTAAACTCTCTTCACATGCTTCCTGAAAAGCAATATCCAAAATGTATCCCCTGGGACTTTTTGTATGAGTACAAATTATTCCCTTTGACAACAGGTCCTTTGGAGAAATCACATTCTCTTAGCCTAAATTACCTGCCTAAAAAGAATTGACTATAGCGTGTTTCTTCCTGAGTGAGTGGAGAAAAATTTCTCAAGTGTTCTGAGGTATGATCTTGGTTTTCAAGGGGCCCAATGTCGGGTGTTTTTGTTTGCGTGTTTGTTTTTGTTGTTGTTGTTTGTTTGTTTGTTTTAATTTTCTTTTACTTACATTGCATGACTCTGAAAATATTTTACTTTCTGTAATCAAGCACAATATAAATCTAATCTTCTAAATATTGGAACCTCTATGACCTCCTTTAAATAAATAAATACTGAATCATTTCAATGAACGGGTGTTAGAAATATTAATAGAGGAAGTCACAGCCATCATCCCAACCTACTATGCGATCATGGAGAAACAAGATTTTCTAACAACTGGAGCAGGAATGCAAACACAATCCTGCTGACATGCTGGGAATAGTATTAGCATTAATGATAAACTCTAATATTGAATATTTCCTAAATGTGAGATGTGAATAATACGATCATCTTCATGTATAGGTGAGGAAACCAAGGCTCAGAAAGGTTAAGTGACTTGCCTGTCACTATGCAGCTGGTAGGTGGCACAGCTGGGGTTGCACCTAGCTGTCAGGCCTCAGACCATGCTGTTTACCATGTTGCTGTTCGATAATGAAGGAAGGAAGCAGTTCTCCAGATGTCAGCAAAGAACATAATCCACTGTCAGGTATCAAGAATCACCTTAAGACACAATGGAACTCTCAGAAACACACCTGGCCTGTCGTTCTGTTATACCTGCAGGAATGCAAAAGAGAAGAAAAACACTGTGCCAAAAATGTGGTAGGAATTTGGAAAATTAAACAAGTAAGTATGCTTTCCCAGTTTTCTAAAACCCATGTGTATTAGTCTGTTTCTGTCGCTAATAACCTATGTGTATTAATCTGTTTCTGTTGCTAATAAAAAAATACCTGCCAGTGGGTAATTTACAAAGAAATAATATTTATTTCTTACAGTTTTGGAGGCTAGGAAGTCCAAAGCTTAAGGAATATGTCTGGAGAGGGTCTTTTCTTGGTGGTAACTGTACAGCCACACAGGGTATCACTTGGTGAAGTGGCAGAAGCAGAAAGAGAGAGGTTCTCACATGCTGTCCTTTTAAAGCCAACAGAACCATGCCCATGACCACCATTCAACCATCAATGGATTGATCCATTCACTAGGGCATGGTCCTCACAATCTAATCTCCACCTCAAGGCCCCACTTTTCAGTTACTATAATAGGATTTTCTCTTAACACTGTCACAGTGGGGTTAAGTTTCTAATACCTGGACCTCTGGGGGACATAATTCAATCCATAGTATTCCGTGCCTGGTCCCCAAAGTTCATGTTCTTCTCACAGGTAAATACACTCATTCCATCCCCTAAGTCGTAATTTGTTTCAACTCAAAAGTCCAAAGTCTCAAGGTCCCATCTGTGAAATCAAAACAAGTTATCTACTTCCATGATACAATGATGGGACAAACATGGGACATATATTCCTGTTCCAAAAGAGAGAAACAGGCCACTAGACAGGGGTCACGGGTCCTGAGCCAGTCCAAAACTCAGCAGGGCAGGCATTAATCTCAAAACTGGAGAATCACATACCTTGACTCCATGTTTGGCATTCTCTGCAGGCTGGTGCAGGGTTTGGGCTTCCAAGTCCTTGAGCAGCCATGCTCCTATGGCTTTCCTGGTCTCCAGTCATGCTCTAGTACTCCCAGGCTGGTGTTGATGCTGGCAGCTCCACAGTTCTGGGGTCTTCATGACTCTACTAGACCTGGCCCTGATGGGAATTCTCTATTGAAATGCTGACCCCACGTTTCCACTCAGCTTTGCTTTAGTGAAGGCTCTATGCAGTGACTCTGCTCCTGTGACAGATCTCTTCCTGGGTCCCCAGGCTTTTTCATACATCCTTTGAAATTGAGGTAAAGGCTCCCAAGTCTCCACAGCTCTGGCATTCTGCAAGCCTGCAGACTCAGCACCACAGGAATGCTTCCAAGGTTTCCAGCTTGTATCTTCTAAAACTGCAGGTCCAGCCATACCTGGGACCAATTTAGCTGGAGCTGGAGCAGCTGAGGTAGCTGGAGCAGCTGATGTAGCTGGGGCAATGGGAGCAGCCAGAGTGCTGGTAAGGGAGCGGCTTCCTGAGGTATCCCTGGGCAAAAAGCTCATGGAAGGTGCCTAAAGCCTGTTCCCAAAACAGTTATGTCTCCCTAGGTCCCTGGGCCTATGGTGTAAGCAGCAGCCTTAAAGATCTCTGAAATGCCTTCCAGGTCTTCCTCTCATTCTCTTGATAATCTCTTTCTTCTGTACTAATCTCCTTAGCTTCCTCTCTTGAAGATACCTTTTCACTCTTTATGTGGCCAGGCTGAAAGTTTTCCAATTTTTTGCCCTCTGCTTTTTTCTGAACTATAAATTCTATCTTTACATCACGCCTTTTCTGCCATAACTCAGTGTAGGCTGTTGCAAATAGCCATGCAGCTTCCTGAATGCTTTGCTGCTTGGAAATTTCTTCCACCAAATACCCTGATTCAGCGCATTCATGTTTCACATTCCATAACACTTTAGGGCATGAACAGAATGCAGCCAAGTTCTTTGCAAGTTCATAACAAAGGTGACCTTTGCCCCAGTTTCCAATAAGCTCTTCTTCATTTCTATCTGAGACGTCCTCAGCATGGCCTTTACTGTCCGTATTTCCATCAGCATCTGGTCACCACCATTTAAACAGTCTCTAAGATGTTTCAAACTTTCCTTAATTCTGTCTTCTAAATTCTCACTGACTTCTAGGCTTTTCCTGGTCTGCTCCTGCAACTTCTTTCAGCCTGGGCCCAACACTCAGTTCTAAAGCTGCTTCCACATTTTCAAGTATTTGTTAAAAGCACCCACCTCACTTCTCTGGTGCCAATTTTCTTTATTAGTCTATTTCTGTTGCTTATAACAAAATATCTGAAACCAGGTAATTTAGAAAGAAATAAAATTTATTTCTTACAGTTTCAGAGGCTGGAAAGTCCAAAGTCCAAGGAATACATCTGGTGAGGGCTTTGCTCTTGGTGGTAACTCTGCAGCCATGCAGGGTGTCACATGGCAAAATGGCAGAAGCAGAGACAGAGAGCTC
>NW_007726593.1:569128-572050 GCF_000696425.1 Galeopterus variegatus | reverse complement strand
TCGCAACCCTTGGCTTGGTGTCGCCCACACCGCACTCAGCCAGTGAGCTCACCGGCCATTCCTACATAGGATCCAAACCCACAGCAGGAGCATCGCTGCGCTCCCAGCACCGCACTCTCCCGAGTGCGCCATGGGGTTGGCCCACAGTGAGGGTTAATTTTCTTTCTTTTTTCTTTTTTTTTGTCTTTTTCATGACCGGTAACGGGATCGCAACCCTTGGCTTGGTGTCGCCCGCACCGCACTCAGCCAGTGAGCTCACCGGCCATTCCTACATAGGATCCAAACCCGCAGCAGGAGCATCGCTGCGCTCCCAGCACCGCACTCTCCCGAGTGCGCCATGGGGTTGGCCCACAGTGAGGGTTAATTTTCTAATACCTGAAACTTTGGGGGACACAATTCAATCTATAGCAACACATAAACAGTATAATAGCTATGTTATATAACACTTCATAAGTTAGAAATCTCTAGAAACCAGTATTTCTAGTCCTACCAGTACACAGGTTGATTATCCCTTATCAAAAATGTTTGGGACCAGAAGTATTTTGGATTTTGGATTTTCTCAGATTTTGGAATATTTGCACAATACATACCAGTTGAGCATCCCTAATCCAAAAATCCAAAATTCAAAATGTTCCAATGAGCATTTCCTTTGGTTGTGATGTTGGCACTCAAAAATTTTCAGATTTTGGAGCATTGCGGATTTCAGATTTTTGAATTAGGGATGCTCAAGCTGCAATATTAACTTTAGGAACTGGTATGAACATACGAACGAGTTAATCAGTCTTTAATATATTTGTTGGGATTAGTGAGAGTTTCCTGAAAGTTGTCGGCTACGTTTCACTGGATATTCTTTAGCAATGCTGATGTGTCCTTGCTTATCTCATAAAGGACAATAATAGATGCTGTAGGAAGTCATCATGTGAGACAATTTAATTATTTCTTTGCAAACCTAAAGAGAAGAAATCTAAGATAAAACACTCATAATATTTTTAAAACTATGCATCTATTGGATGTTTGTGAAGATACCTATGTCAATATGAAATTATGCATACTCTACATAGTGGCAAATCACATAGCGAGAAATTGGTAAATGGCCACAAAAAATGATCACATTTTATAATGTTGAACATACTCATTACCCTGATTTGAGCATCACATACTGCACACAGTATTGATACTCAATGCTGTACCCCCAAAATATGTATGATAAGTTATGTTTCAATAAAAAAAATGGGCATGAAAACGTAAAAACATAAATAAATAAATAACAAATTTCAAATGTGGGTAGTGGATATAAAAAATAAACTTAATTTTGAAACTTAATTTTGTAGCATTAGTACTGAATCCCCACATTTAAAGTACCCCAGTTGATAAAACTCCACTACTTCTGTTCTCTTCGTTGTTTTAAAGAACAAAGGTTTAGCATGAAGCTAGCAGCTTTTATTAATATTAAAATCACCCAGCAAGTGTCAATCTTAACTAGAGGCTAGACATCAACAGTATCATCTTCCAAAGTACCCAGATTTGGCAAGAGCAACACGGATTTCCCCCCCAAAAATTGTATAATTCTCAGTTTGATGAGCCTCTGGAGATGGCTGATAAAAGAAGCTGTTCTAACAGCTTGAATTCTCTAGATGATTTGGGAAATGTCACAGAAAATAACAGGGAACTTTAGAAGGATGTAGGAAATTGACGACCCCTGTCAGATTATTTTTATCAATTTCAAAGGATTTGCTGAGAGTGCTCCCAGTGCTCTAATCATTCTAAATAATAGATCTAATCTGTAGGAAATTGACGACCCCTGTCAGATTATTTTTATCAATTTCAAAGGATTTGCTGAGAGTACTCCCAGTGCTCTAATCATTCTAAATAATAGATCTAATTGATTCAGATCTTATTAGACAAAATTAAAGCTTCTTGAAAAGTTCAAAGTATTTTCTCTTTGAAAAATCTTATTTTAGAGTTTCTAATTTATAATGAAACGTTAAAGAGGTCTTTCTCAGAAAAACATTCTCTTATGTAAAAATAACCAGTGTTAACATCTGAATAACTAATGTGAAAATCAAAACTGTCAAGGTCAGAGCACTGATATCAGACTTGGTTAAAATTTTGGCTTTTCCAATTAGTGACTGTGAAATTTAGGGAATTACTCATTTGCTCTGAGTTTAATTTTGTTATGTGTGTAATGGGCTTATTACTGCATACTTTACAAGGTTGCTCTAAGTTTGCAATGAGATATTTGGAAAGTATTTGTCACAGCACATAACATATGGGGACGATCTCAGTCATGCTGAACTTTATTTGGTCAATATATAGGTATTCCTTACTGTCTGCCGCTGTATCTCTCTCCCTTACAATAGAATAAATGTAGCAAAGCAAGGACAGGGACATTGAATCATTCACTGCTGTGCCTAAAGCAGTACCTGATTTACATATTGTAAGCTCTGAATAAATATTTGTTGATTAAAGGACTGACACTTTGTTATTATTTTAAATGGAAGACCCTCTACTCCAAAGTCCATGCTTTTCGTATCCTAATATGTCTTCTCTTCTATTATAAAATATAAGAAGGCCATCACTTCTGATCCCATGGACATTAAAAGGATAATGAAAGAATATTATCATAAAATATTATCATTAACTCTATACCTACAAGTTTGATAACAAATAAAATGAATTCATTCCTTAAAAGATGCAATTCACTAAAATTCACCCAAGGACAAATAGATAATGTGAATCAGCTGATAGCTATTAAAAAGGCATTGAATCAACAATTAATGACCTTTCAAAACAGGAAGCAACAAGCCTAGATAATTTTTCCCTGGTGAATTCTACCATATATTTTAGGTAGACAGTATACCAGTTCTCTACAATCTCTTCCAGAAAATGGAAGCAGAAGAAGTACTTCCTAACACATTCTAT
>NW_007726593.1:567083-568337 GCF_000696425.1 Galeopterus variegatus | reverse complement strand
AGTTCTCTACAATCTCTTCCAGAAAATGGAAGCAGAAGAAGTACTTCCTAACACATTCTATGAGACCAGCAATACCCTAATGCCAAAAACCAGACAAAGACATTATAAGAATGGAAAACTACTGAGCCGTATCTCTCATGAACGTAGATGCAAAACTCCTCAACAAAATATCAGCAAATCAAATCCAACCATGTAAAGAATTATACATCACATGCACATGGTATTTATTTCAGGTATGTATGGCTAGCTCAATGTTCAAAAATCGATTAACTCATCACATCAACAGGCACAGATGAAAAAATAAATTGTAGTATCAATAGGTGCAGAAAAAGCATTGGACAAAATTCAACATCAATTTATGATGAAAGCTCCCAGAAAACTAGTCATAGAGGGGAACGTCTTCAGCTTGAAACAGAACATCTACAAAAAAACCTAGCATCATACTTAGTGGTAGAAAACCAGATGCTTTTCCCTTAAGATCAGGAACAAGGCAAGAGGGCCCCTTCTCACTATTCCTATTTGACATTGCTCTGGAAGTACTGGCTAATGGAATAAGAAAAGAAAAGTATACAGATTGGGAAGAAATAAAACTCAAGTGATGCAATTGTCTTCTTAAAAAAAAACCAACAAAGAAACAACAACTAAAACTCCAGGAACTAATCAGCAATGACAGCAAGGTTGCAGGACACACTGTTAATATACAAAAGTCCATTGCTTTTTTATATACCAGCAATGAACAATTGGAATTTGAAATTAAAAACACAAACTTTATTTACATTAGCACCAAAAAAATAAATGAAATACTTAGGTGTAAATCTGGCAAAATATGTATCAGATCTATAGTAGGAAAACTAAAGTAGAAACATTGTATTTATGAAATAAAACCAGGTAAGTGGAGGAGGATCTTTGAAGAACTTTATATCCACCTCACTGATTTATATTGAGAATTAAATAAGATCGTCAATAAAAGCTCTTAGCTTAATACCTTGCACATAGTAAACACTCAGTAACCATTAGCTATTCTTTATTTGTTTTTTCTACCTAATCTTCAGAGTAGAATGGAAGAGGGGACTAAATTGTCATTCCATTTGTCCCAGTCTGATGCTATGTGAAAATCTCTGGCAGGGCTACCTTTCTGCAGCTTGTCTAACATATCTATTTTACCTGAAAGGCCATCAGCCAAAATAAAGCCTAGTAAAACAATATCTATTAACATGCAAATTCAATATTTTATCAGAAACAAAGTACACGGTT
>NW_007726593.1:565000-565863 GCF_000696425.1 Galeopterus variegatus | reverse complement strand
GGGGTTGCGATCCGTTGCTGGACACGAAAAAAAGACAAAAAAAAAAAAAAAAAGAAATAGAGCTGGCCAGTCAGCTCAGTTGGTTAAAGCACAGTGTTATAACACCAAGGTACAAAGGTCAGATCCCCATATCAGCCAGCCATCAAAAAAAAAAAAAAGCTTAGAAATAAATTCAACAAAATAAATGCAAGACTTATACACTGTAACAATAGCCAAGACATGGAATCAACCTAGGTGTTCATTGATATATGAAATGAATGGAGATTTTATATACATATATACACACACGCACACACCACAAACTTACAACTCAACCATAAAAAGACATATGACCCAATTTTAAAATGGGCAAAGGACTTAAATCAACATTCCTCCAAAGAAGATATACAAATGACCAGTAGCACGTGAAAAGATGCTTAATGTCATTGTCATTAGGGAAATGCAAATTAAAGCCACAAAATACCACTTTACACCCACAAGGACAGCTATAATCATAAAGACAGACAATGACTAATGTTGGTGAGGATGTATGGAAATTGGAACCCTCATACTTTGCTGGCGGGAGTGTCAAATGGCAGAGACACTTTAGACAAGAGTTAGGCAATGACTTGAAATATTGATATAGAGTTATCATAGGACCCAGCAATTCCACCGTCTAGTAGCTGCTTTTGAAACAACTGATCTGAGATCCCCTCTTTGAGGATATGCCTGAAATCAAAGAAATGATTATTAATTCAGCCATTATCATGTCACTGGCCACTTTTACACCTATGTACAAAGCATACCTGGCAAAGTCCTTCTAAATTCTATGGGGGACAAACTTTCATTACATCTTTATTAACATTGGCACTAAAATTAGTTCT
>NW_007726593.1:562601-563549 GCF_000696425.1 Galeopterus variegatus | reverse complement strand
CTCAGAAACACTTAGGAAATTACACGTCATAAGAGGCAGAGCTGGGATTCAGTCCGGCAGACTGGAACCAGTCCTGGGCTCCTAACTTGATCCTGCTCCCAGAATCTTACTCGTCTTAAGGTTGCCAGTTTCTGGGCTTTTTCTTTTCATTTGATTGTGAATCCTTAGTGGGGGCAAAAGGAACAAAGGTGGGGACACATCTTCCTCGTCCTCCTTATAACTTGCCAGATCGTGGTGCAGGTGCAATGCCCAGAGCATCATGGAGTTTAATTCATATTTGTGGGATGAAATTGTAACAGTGTTCCTATAGGAAATTACAACCAGCTTTAGGATAATGCTTTGTGATATTTGTCCAGAAATGTCTTGCTACACTGAGTGTGCTATGCCCCACTCCTTATTAGCTGTAGTAGTTTCCCACCTCACCCACACTCACATGGAAAGGGGCTGTAACTCCATCAAAATTGTCAGATGAAAGGCTAAAATAATCATTATAATAATTAGAATCATCATCATTATTATTATAAACTGCAAACAGTATTCTAAGTGTTTATAACATACATTACTTTGTGTATACAACAAACCCACAAAATATGTACTATTATCTCCATTTCAGGTGATATTTTTTTTCCCCTGGCTGCTGGCCCATTTTAAAGATGAGGAAACTGAGTCTCAGAGAGGTTAAGTAGGTGATGTCAAAGAGTTGGTCAGAAGGTCCAATCCCAGCTGTCTGGCTGCAGAACTCAGGCACATGAACAGCTCCCCACACTGTCTGCCACCGAAACGGGACTTGGTGCCCTGTCTCAGGACAGAGGGGAGCAGCTCCTGACAAATGCCCTCTTGCTGCTTCCTGCAACGTGTCAAGGTCTACAAAGAAGTCCCAGAGCACTTCCTGTGCCCAGCCAACAACTTTTTGTGTGAACAACCATTACTTATTTGTAAACACAAAAG
>NW_007726593.1:560333-561907 GCF_000696425.1 Galeopterus variegatus | reverse complement strand
TCCTGTGCCCAGCCAACAACTTTTTGTGTGAACAACCATTACTTATTTGTAAACACAAAAGGACATTTTGGTTTTTCATTTGTTTTGCTTTGCTGTGTTTTTTCTTTTCTGTTGCTCTCCTGGACATCACCATGAAATTGCTGGTGGCATACTGACCAGATCGATTCCATCTTGAAGAACTGACCCACAGCTGCTTTTTCTTGTTGGTGTTCACCTGCGTACTGTCTCCCTGCTCATCCCAAGTGGATTAATGGATTCAGCAGTCTGCATTTTAGGCTGAAGTGTGCTCTGTAACAAGTAGTCGTGTTGTGTAGGGTTGGGTTGCATTGCATTGTGTTGAGCTGTGTTGAGCTGTCTTGTCTCCTCTTGTCTTCTGTTACTGACATAGTAAAAAAAAAAAAAAAAAAAGTAGATTTTATTGTGGCGAGAAACATCTGGGGCATGTCAGACCAGTCACTGGAAATTCTTTTTCCAACACTGACAGAACTGTAAGCTGTTGATGTCAGTAAGAGAATAACTCAGTGCTGTTTCTGGGCATGCAAAATACCTCATCTTTTTAGCTTTCTTTCTTTTTTTAATCTCACATTTTTCTCTTGTTTACACACTCAGAATAGCTTGCACTCATCCTAAATTAACAGGATCACTTGCCAATACTCCCCAACAAACTTGACAATCCGGAGTAGGTAGCCTCTGGGTGAGTCTTGCTTTCTGGGATCTTCCCACCAAACTTGAAACAGCAGATTCCATTGATAAGGAAAGAAAGCGCTATTACAAAGGAAAAACATCTAAGGGATGTTTGTACTAAATAATCCCAAAATGAGCTCTTAGAGGGGAGATATTCAAATGCATTAAATTTGCAACACAAATCCTCTGACCTTTCCATCAATTTGTTTAATAATTACTCTGGCATTTTTGCTGCTTAATTAAATGGAAATAATATTCTAAGGCTTGTCCAGTCATTATTGACTAATGTTTGCATAAATTTGAAAATCTTATTTAAGCAATTTGTCTTATAACAGGATGATTCTTAACTTGGGAACATGAGCCCATGAGGGTGGCTTGTCCACTGTTACCAGTATCTCTGTTTCTTTTCGGATTCCACCAATGGGCATCCTGCACATTTTCTGCCCAGTTTCCACTTCCTTGCTAATGAGGATCCTGCTGATGGAGGATTGTGATGTCGTGAAGGTTCAAGGACCACAGGAAGGACCTGCCCAGGCCCCTGAGAGTGTGCCTGAGAATCCACATCACTGCTCAGGAAACAAGAAATACTGTCAGGGAAATCAAACTCCTTGTTCATATCCTGTCACTTGGGCTTTTCAATGCTCCACTTTACTTTCTATTCCAAATATTTCATGGAATCTTCTCTGACTGAGAGCCGATGAAACTAAATAAACAGGCAAATGTGGAATGAAACGGAAGCCTGATCACCAGAACGAGCTGCTGATCACTTTGTTTGTAAACCCATGAATTTGGGTGAGGGTCGTCTGCCTTGAGGGCTGCACTAAAGAGGGAGAAGCAGGTGTCTGAAGTCCACAGCTCGGAGCTCCCTGCCCTCACCCTCAGGACCACCT
>NW_007726593.1:556920-559050 GCF_000696425.1 Galeopterus variegatus | reverse complement strand
GGTACGTTGTTCATTTCTATGACTTTGGAATCTGAGAGCCTAATTTAATCACTGGCAAAAACTGGAAAGCTCTGGGCACCGGAGAGGCCTCCAGCTGCACGAGGCAAGTGGCCACTGGGACTATTTTGCTCCCATGCCTCTGCTGCTGGTGGATCTCTCCTGGAGTCCCTGGGCTAACTTCTGACAAGGCAATGCTTTATTCTCTTTAGCTTTCTCTGATTGTCCCAGCCCTCTTCTGTTTGGTTGGATTGTATCCACTTCTGTACAGGTGCACCCTGGAGGGCTCAGGGCTACACTTTGTTTTTCTAATTTAAATCTAGTCGATACTTTTCTTCTTTATGCTGAAAACAGTGGGGAGAACAGCTTTCATCAATTACTGTTAATGGAATAGGTTGGCCCCGCCGATTGGGACTAAGTAAACTGGACCCCACTGCTCCTCTTTTTTCTTTGTTTGCTTGGTTAGACATTTAGTTGAATACCAGTAATCTGAATAAACCTTCCGATCCTTGCATCAACTTTTGGACTTTCAGGTCATTTGTTTAAGGCGAGAGTGCAAGCCAAGCCTGGCCTGTCGGTAACAATGTCACCTCACTTGCTCTGCAAAATAAAATGACCATGAAGTAGTTAGNTTCAAGGACCACAGGAAGGACCTGCCCAGGCCCCTGAGAGTGTGCCTGAGAATCCACATCACTGCTCAGGAAACAAGAAATACTGTCAGGGAAATCAAACTCCTTGTTCATATCCTATCACTTGGGCTTTTCAATGCTCCACTTTACTTTCTATTCCAAATATTTCATGGAATCTTCTCTGACTGAGAGCCGATGAAACTAAATAAACAGGCAAATGTGGAATGAAACGGAAGCCTGATCACCAGAACGAGCTGCTGATCACTTTGTTTGTAAACCCATGAATTTGGGTGAGGGTCGTCTGCCTTGAGGGCTGCACTAAAGAGAGAGAAGCAGGTGTCTGAAGTCCACAGCTCGGAGCTCCCTGCCCTCACCCTCAGGACCACCTCCTCCTCCACCTACCTCCCTTAGCCCCCACTGGCCAGGGTGTCATCCCCTAGACCCCGAAGAGGCTGACTGAGCGAGTGTGTTTGAACAGGTTTACATTCACATTTGGAATTTCACCATTCCCCGTGCAAGTCAAAGAAACCAATCATGTAAGACCACAAAGATGCAATTTTCCCCGATGAATAATAATGACTAAAAAATCTACCTATCTTTCCAAAACCTTTGATAGATGTTGAAACAGAGTAAGGCTGGGCCTGTGAACCAAACTGACTCCATTTTCCCTGCAGAGGACACTTTGTTATTTTTCCACTCCTAGGTCATGAGACCCCCAGGGCAAATGATCATCCCATGGGCTGCCCTGATGAAACAGACTGAGATAAGGGAGGAAACAGATATTTACTGAGTTGCAAAACCCCTCCCCAAGGCTGGTTTACTATAATTGTAAAAGTTACAGATTAACCTTAAGACCCCTTTAGGAATTCCTACCTGTGCACAAAGCATCAAGGTGACTGCTACAGTGACCCCCCCGGGGTGACAATGATGAACAGCGCTGCCTACTGAGCATGTGCCCATGACACAGCCGGAAAGGACAGAACGGACCACCTCCAGTGACGCTGGCCTGCACCCCTTAACTCCTTTCCCTATAAAAGACCCCGAACAGCTCCCCTGGGGGGGGGGGGCTAGCTTTACTGTCGCTACCTCCCTCATGCATAAGTCCATCTCCTCTTTTAATAAAGCAGTTGCTTGCTTCACTGTTGGGTACGTTGTTCATTTCTATGACTTTGGAATCTGAGAGCCTAATTTAATCACTGGTAAAAACTGGAAAGCTCTGGGCACCGGAGAGGCCTCCAGCTGCACGAGGCAAGTGGCCACTGGGACTATTTTGCTCCCGTGCCTCTGCTGCTGGTGGATCTCTCCTGGAGTCCCTGGCCTAAACTCTGACAAGGCAATGCTTTATTCTCTTTAGCTTTCTCTGATTGTCCCAGCCCTCTTCTGTTTGGTTGGATTGTATCCACGTCTGCATAGGTGCACCCTGGAGGGATCCTGGCTATGCTCTGTTTTTCTAATTTAAATCTAGTCGATACTTTTCTTCTTTATGCTGAAAACAGTGGGGAGA
>NW_007726593.1:553998-555770 GCF_000696425.1 Galeopterus variegatus | reverse complement strand
CCTGTCGGTAACAATGTCACCTCACTTGCTCTGCAAAATAAAATGACCATGAAGTAGTTAGTAGTAATAGTACTTGCTGTGTTGCTTTTTAACAGAGGAGGATTTTGAGGTGTTCTTAGGAAAGGTGCAGTGGTTTTCTTAAGGCTCTGGGATTCTACTTTGGCATTTCAGGCCCAGAGTCAGTGGCGTCAGATCAATGCCACCCTCCACCACCACCACTCACAATGACAAGGCCCCCTGTGCATGCAGCACCTCTCAGACCTTGCTGTCTTCGTGGCAGCCTGTGCTGTATCCATTACCCACAGCTTCGAAGTCTTGGCAGCTCTGTAGAGCCTGCTCATGATGCACCTCTGCCCCGACCCCTGGAATCGCTGAGTTGTTTTCCTCATCAGCCTCCTCTCACCAACACCATGTCCAGACCCTCTCCAGGGTCCGAGCCAGCAGGAAGCACAATTTCTCTGCCACCAAATTGACATTCCTCTGATCCTCTACTCTGTACGTTTTTCAGTGACTTTCTCAGAAGATGGCTTTTTAAGATTTTAAAATGATTTGGTCCAAATTTCTTGCATTTAATTCATAATAGTCTTTAGCATCCCAATAATGAAGAGCATTATAGAAAACTTAAAAATTACTTACAGTCTCTCCAAACCAGTAAGGAGAAAGAGACAAAGACCAATGGTCTCTCTGCTTCTGGCTCGTCAGTTTCAAGGTCATGCACAACCTATTAGGAAAAACATTTGTATCTTCTTCCAACAGGTTCCATGCCAAGGGGCAGAGAGATCAATAAAACATAATATTTGACCTGTAGGGAGGTTTGGAGATAAGAGAGTGAAAGCCATGTCTGGGAACCCCTTCATTCATGATTTTCCACTTCCTATATCTTCTCAAAGTTCCCCATCACTAACAAATCAACATGGTGGGCCCATATACAGGTAGGGATGCCAAACCCAAAACTCCTAAATCAAGATGGATCTGGTGAAGATACTAGAAGGAGTCCCAAGTTAGTGCACCCCCAGGAGATACAAGAGCAAAATCCCTCTGGAGGAAAGTGTCCCCACAGACAAGGACCCACTACAGATCAACTCATATCAAAGTCCCCCCCAGTCTGCAAGGAAACAAATCTGATGGTGAGAAAAAAGCAAAGATAAAAAAAGAAATCTGATGGTGAGAAACATGTGGTGATTCATACATTAAGAACCCCTAGAAGTACAGTTCACAGAATTATCAGATATGGAATAGAAAATGGCAATTGTCTGCTTAGAGGCAGAAGAAAATTAAATGATAAAATAAAAATTAAAAAAATGAGCAAGGAACATGAGGCTATCAAAAATAGTCAGATACATAAAAGACTAAGTAAAATTATTATGAATTAAAATATAATCTTGGAAGTTAGAAACTCAGTTAAACAGGATGTTAACCACATGGATTATGATCAGATTCCTGCAGGGTATCGTTCCATGAGGACAATAATCTGGTTAACGCTGCACTGCCCAGTACAATGGCTGCTGGCCGCACACGGCTATCGAGCCCTTGAAATGTGGCCAGTACTAAGATGTGCTGTAAGTGTAGAATGCATGCCAGATTTCAAAGACTTAGGAAAAAATGTTAAAATTTAAAGAACTCATATATTGATTATGATTGGTAATATAACATAGGATAATATTTTAATATATTAGGTTAAATAAAGTGTTATTTATTTATTTATTTATTTTATTTTATTTTTATTTTTTTTAAAGATGACCGGTAAGGGGATCTTAACCCTTGACTTGGTG
>NW_007726593.1:550354-553449 GCF_000696425.1 Galeopterus variegatus | reverse complement strand
TTTATTTTATTTTATTTTTATTTTTTTTAAAGATGACCGGTAAGGGGATCTTAACCCTTGACTTGGTGTTGTCAGCACCATGCTCACCCAGTGAGCTAACCGGCCATCCCTATGTGGGATCCGAACCCTTGGCCTTGGTGTTATCAGCACTGCACTCTCCCGAGTGAGCCACAGGGCCAGCCCATAAAGTGTTATTTAAAAAAAAAAAAATTAAGTATGTTAGCCACAGCCAAAGAAAGAGTTGGGAATTAATGGATGAGAAGATAGATCTAAAATAATCACTTAAACTGAAGATGAGAGAGGCAGGGGATGAAAAATATGAAAAAGGGATTAAAGGATATGGAAAAACAGAATGAGATAATTCCTAGATAATAATTTGACTGGCCTTTGTCCACAATTCCTGGGAGAATGTCTCTGAATACCTGGAATTTTCTGAATTATAGGAGTACCTCTGTTATCTATGGCAGGCCCTGACAGCTTATGCTAATGAGATTACTCAGGGTAAGAGCTTGCTATGCCAGAAAGACTTTGGTCCATGTGATATCCACCCAACATCCAGGGAGAGGAAGGGAATAGAGATGAATTCAATCACATCACCAAGTGTTCAATCGATCATGCCTATATTATGAAACTCCACTAAAAACAGTGGACACTAAAGTTCAGGTGAGCTTCCATGCCTATATTATGAAACTCCACTGAAAACAATGGACACTAAAGTTCAGGTGAGCTTTCCTGATTAACGATACTCTATCCTCACACGATGATGTGCTGGGAAAGTGACCCATGCTGGCCCATGGGGAAAGGACACAGAGGTTTGCATTTGGGGTCCTTCCAGACCTTGTCCCATGTGTCTCTTCTTTTGGCTAGTTCCGATTTTGCTATAATAAAATTGGAATGGTGTAATATAATATAGAATAGCAGTAGTAAATTACAGCACTTTCCTGAGTTCTATAAGTCATTCTAGTGAATAGTTGAACCTGAGGGAGTAGAGGGAATCCCAAATGCTTATCCAGTTGGCCAGAAGTGCAGGTGGCCTGGCGACACCTGAGTTTGCGCCTGGTGTCTCAACAGAGGGAAGTCTGGTGGAGGACTATCCCCTTAACCTATGACATTGGCCTAACTCAAGTGGTTAGTGCCAAATGTCATTGTGATAACATACTTTTTTAGTCAGAGTGCCATAGGGAAAAAACTGGGGATATGTTTAGACAGAAGATTCTAGAAAGATGCAGCATGTGTGTGAGTGAGCCTGTGACTCATGTTAGGTAACCACATATCACAAGGTACAGAGTCAAGCTCTGGTACCCCAGGTGGAAAGGTTGACTGTAACAGATATTCAATAGATTATAAAATGCAGAAATCCAGCCCCAAGGTCAGCCAGGCCTCTGGAAGGCCTGCAATATTGGTTAAAGGTCCACAAGTTACTTTTTGTTCTAAAAATATCCTTAGAAATGATCTATGCCAGGGCCTCAGTCTCTGTGGGCTCTGACTTCCTTCCTCCCTGTGATACACCTGCACTCATGGCTTGTCCTGTGTCCTTCTCTCTAGCCCATGGTTTTTGCTTATATATGGCTGCTCCTGACTCATGCATGGCTGCCGCCTTCTTCCTTCTCTGTTTGGGTGTCCCTCTATGAAGTGTCTGTGTTCGAATCACTGACATGGAAAGGCATGCTTGGCTGGTATCTACACAGGAGGGCGTCTCTGCTGGGAACAATCCTTACAGTAGGACCATGCACAAGCTGCTGGTATCCCTGAAGCCCAGCCTCCAAAATACTGACTGCCTTTGGGCTCAGAGCTAATCCTCAACACAATCAGCTATGCCAGTGACTCCTGGTTCATGTGGCATTAACAGGTGTACCAAGAACCTCTTCTCACCACTCTGCACAGAACTGAGCTGCAGTAGTAGTTCAGATTCCTCACCACGACTTTTATGTGTGTGACTCTTGAAGTGCCTGTGGTTTTTTCTTTCTTTCTACTTTCACTTCAGTAAAATACCACAGTGCCAAATACTTTTGTCCTAGTCTACACAAGGCAGGGACCCAGCTCCCTCACTTCATTTATTTTGCTCATTCTTTTGATACTTTTATCAAATGTTTATTAATAGGCTATTGTTTCTCTAATTGCTAAATGCACCCTGCAATTTTAGACCATGGTGGTTAAAACAATATGGATTTATATGCTTCTTCCTCCTGTTTCCACTAACTACGCTAGCATCAGAAAGGCTAAACAGCAATAGTGATAGGGATGAGCTATCTTTTATAGTCCAGGCTGACTTTTATAGTCCAGGCACTACTTTAAGAACTTTACCTATGTAGACTCATTTATCCTTTGCAAAAAGCCTCTATATAGCAGGTACCATTACTTTCTCCCTTTTCTAGATGGGAAAACTGAGTTTAAGTGACTCTCAGGTCACATAGCTGCTATACAGGCAAAGGCAGAATTCAGTCCCAGATGNCTAGCCCATGGTTTTTGCTTATATATGGCTGCTCCTGACTCATGCATGGCTGCCGCCTTCTCCCTCCTCTGTTTGGGTGTCCCTCTATGAAGTGTCTGTGTTCGAATCCCTGACATGGAAAGGCATGCTTGGCTGGTATCTACACAGGACAGCGTCTCTGCTGGGAACAGTCCTTACAGTAGGACCATGCACAAGCTGCTGGTATCCCTGAAGCCCAGCCTCCAAAATACTGACTGCCTTTGGGCTCAGAGCTAATCCTCAACCCAATCAGCTATGCCAGTGACTGCTGGTTCATGTGGCATTAACAGGTGTACCAAGAACCTCTCACCACTCTGCACAGAACTGAGCTGCAGTAGTAGTTCAGATTCCTCACCATGACTTTTATGTGTGTGACTCTTGAAGTGCCTGTGGTTTTTTCTTTCTTTCTCTTTTCACTTTGATAAAATACCACAGTGCCAAATACTTTTGTCCTAGTCTATACAAGGCAGGAACCCAGTTCCCTCACTTCATTTTTTTTTTGCTCATTCTTTTGATACTTTTATCAAACATTTATTAATAGGCTATTGTTTCTCTAACTGCTAGATGCACCCTGCAATTTTAGACCATGGTGGTTAAAACAATATGGATTTATATGCTTCTTCCT
>NW_007726593.1:546796-548796 GCF_000696425.1 Galeopterus variegatus | reverse complement strand
AAAAAAAACTTAGCACAAAATGTAGTAAGTGGCTACAAGGAGTGCCTCATTATTATTCTGAGCCCTATTCAGAACGTTACATTAGCATCATATCAGTATTGTCTTAGTCTGTTTTGTGTTGCTATAACAGAATACCTGAGACTGGGTAATTTATAAAGAACACAGGTTTATTTGGCATATGACTCTGGGACAGCTGCTCCTGGCATGGCCTCAGGCTGCTTCTACTCATGGCAGAAAGCAGCAGACAGCTGGCAGGTGCAAGCAGATCACATGGCTAGAGAAAGCAAGAGAGAGAGAGAGAGAGATGCCAGGGTCTTTTAAACAACCAGCTCTCACGGGAACTAATAGAGCAAGAACTCACTCATTACTCCCCCTCACCTAGGGGGAGCATTAATCCATTCGTGAGGGATCCACCCTCATGACTCAAACTGTCACACTGGGGATCAGATTTGCACATGAGTTCTGGGAGGACAATACATCTAAACTCCATCAAGTATTAAATACCAACCACAGTTTGTCTAACTCATGTAATAATGTACTAAACACCATGCAAATGAAAAACAGGCAGGTATCACCTTCACTCTCAGGATTTAGAGTCTAAAACTATTAACACTGCTCTAAAGTTCAAAAAAAGAAGTACAGAAAACTAACCCCTGCTGAGACTTATGAGTTGATCAAAACATTGAACACATCAGTCAATCTGAAGAAAAAACATATGTGTGGACTCACGAGGATTTAGGATTGGGGGTAGGTTGGTGGGGACAATGGTACATGGAGCTAGTCCCTCCTTAGCCACTCAGGGAAGCCTTCATGATGAAGTAAGCACTACAGGAACCTCTAAATGATTGGACAGATTTGACAGGAGGGAAACAGAAGGAAATTTCCACATGTCATTCATTTCCTGAGTTTCTCTCACTAGATGATTTGCTTAACCTATTGTTGCAATAACATTGTTTCCCCCTTGTGTCTCCTTAAATCATCAGGATGTGATGAGCTGTCCCTACAAGCNAAGCCTTCATGATGAAGTAAGCACTACAGGAACCTCTAAATGATTGGACAGATTTGACAGGCGGGAAACAGAAGGAAATTTCCACATGTCATTCATTTCCTGAGTTTCTCTCACTAGATGATTTGCTTAACCTATTGTTGCAGTGACATTGTTTCCCCCTTGTGTCTCCTTAAATCATCAGGATGTGATGAGCTGTCCCTACAAGCCATCTATTGGTATTCTAGTTCATTAAAAGCTAAGTATGTATTCATCATTTGTCTCTCTAGTCTCCAGCACAGTGCTCAGAGTTAGGATGTCCTCGATAGAGTCTTGATGAATCTTAATGACATATGCAGCCAAGCACTTACATTCTGACAGGGTCCTACACGCTTAAAAATATGTCACTTTGCTATTTATTTTGGGGCATCCTTCTAACATCATTGTCCTGTTTGATGTGGTCCAAATTGCAAAGATACAGACGTATTTCTCCCCAGTGACAAGGGCTTCCAGTGGCACGATTAACACAAGTTCACACACACGGCTGACCATCCCTGCTGTGGATTGATTGAATTGTGTTCCCCAAAGTCCATATATAGGAAGCTTAATTCCCACTATTCCTGCTGAGGGTGGGAAATCCTATTATGGTAATTGAAAGTTGATGGTTTAATGGTGATCGTGGCGTGGTTCTGAGAGTTTAAAAGGAGAACAGAGGAGAATCTCTCTCTCCCTGCTCTGCCATTTTCTTCCATTTGACACCCCTGCATTGCTATAAGGCCACTACCATAGAAGACCCCCACCAGATGTGTTCCCTGGACTTTGGACTTCTCAGCCTCCAAAACTGTAAGCAATAGATTTCATTTTCTCACAAATTACCCATTTCCAGGTGTTTTGTTAAAAGCAACAGAAACAGACTAATATAACCCCTGACAAAAACCCCTTTTAAAAAAGTTGTCAGGGCCGGCCCGGTGGCGCACTGCTACAGTGCGCTGCTTGGGAGCGTGGTGGCGCTCCC
>NW_007726593.1:543229-545273 GCF_000696425.1 Galeopterus variegatus | reverse complement strand
TTCTAATCATACATCCATCCAACAAAATAACTCTAGTTCAGTGTGGCTTGAAATGGACCCTTCTGGCTGGACGCACACGGTCAACACTGTGGAATTCACTTGGGAACCCGGACTGTCAAATCTCCTCTCCTCAAAAGATAAATGACCTCTCCTCCCAATTCACAAAGACAGAAACCATCAGGAGACCTCCACTTTCTACCATCAAAACCATATACTTTTTGGAGCTGAAACATGTCTGTTTCTTCCTGAAAATGTCCCTTCTCCTGCCTAAGGTCGGTTCTTCAACATATATCGTAGACCCATTTCCCCCCTACATACACAGGTTTCTTAAAATATCAAACCTGTCTTCTTTTCCTGCATTTTTCTTCTCTCTCTACTTAATAATTTAATTACCATTCACACCTCCAATTATTGGTCTATCTCTCCTTGAGACAAGGTTGTCAAAATCGTTGTGTTTTCTTGACTCCCTAATCTTCATTTCCTCACCTCCAAAAACTGAACTGGCCTTTTCAGTGTGACCTACATCCCTTTNATCTTCATTTCCTCACCTCCAAAAACTGAACTGGCCTTTTCAGTGTGACCTACATCCCTTTATCTACCAAAAAGCCCTCTTCAATGTGATGTACATCCCTTTTCTACCAGAACAACTCTACAGAGGCTGTCTGTGACACTGATGACAATAAATCTAATGGGATATTTTTGGACTTCCTCTCAACCTTTCTTTATAAAAAAATTTTTTATCGAAATTGTGTATATTTAAGGCATGCAGCATGATGTTTGGATATACGTGTACATACTTCACTGATTCCTAGTGACTTGGGCTACAGTGAAGCTAATTAACATATTCGTCACCTTGTCTAGCTACCTTGTGTGTGTGTTGTGAGAAGATCTACTCTTAGCAAATCTCAAGTATACAAGACGGTGTTAACTACAGTCCCCTGCTGTACGTTAGATCTCCAGAGCTTTCCCATCCTACGTAAGTGAAACTTAGTACCCTTTGACCAAAATCTACCCATTCCCCCACCTCTATGCCCGCCCCTGGTAACCACCATTTATTCTACTTAACCTTTCAAGAGACCACCCACCTTCCTTCTTTTTTTTTTTTTTTTTTTTTTTTTTTTTTTTTTTTTTTTCCNGAAAAAAAAAAAAAAAAAAAAAAAAAGTTGTCAAAAGGTTGGAGGAAAGAGTTGGCTCCCAGGTCTCAGCAGACTAACCACAAAGTCTTTATGGAATTGTTTTATTGGCCCAAAAAGTAATTCTGTATTGGCATGAGTTTGCACAAGGTTAACAAAAGAGTTTTCAATCCCCAATTTAACTTCAGGGCATTCACATCAAAACAAATGGGCAGTAACAGCTTTAAAGTTTAAAATATATATATTCTGCATGAATGGCAAATTGCTAAATGAGAAGGAAAAAAACATTCTGACATGATTCCTGCTTCATTTAATTCAGGGTCCAAGAAAAACTAACCTTTCTGAGACACTTTATCCTCATCCAATGAACATCTCAACTTTTGCTTTTCCTTCCAGCATCATATTTACATTTAGTTACTTTTCCTTACACTTTTAAAAGAAGCACATGATTTTAAGAAAAATTCAAAATAAGTTATATTTTCTTCATTAAAATTGATTGTTTATATTTAAACTTCACATATGCCATTGTAAAATTAATTCCAATTCAGTGGTGTCAGAAGAGTTTTGGCTGGTAACAATAACTGCTAATCTTCCTTAAGCATAAAAATAAAATATGTCCAGGCATTTTTTAGACATCAAAACATTATCTAATGGAAATAACTTTTCGAGTCTAATTTTTGAGCTTTATGATCATGAAATTAATTACACTCAAGGGTAATTCTAGGTTTTTGTATTAGATATAATACTCACAGAAGTAGATTCTTACAGGCTAAAAAATGTTGGGAGCAGTAAAACACTAGTGGGTTGATGTCAGAAAATTTTTCAAAAGAAGAATTTTACACTACCTCTATTCTAATCATACATCCATCCAACAAAATAACTCTAGTTCAGTGTGGCTTGAAATGGACCCT
>NW_007726593.1:537345-542227 GCF_000696425.1 Galeopterus variegatus | reverse complement strand
CTGTCAGGAACGGAGCCATGAGATGAAGCAGGCTGTGACAAGCCTCCCTCTGCTTTCTGAAATCACGCTTTAGTCTTCCACCTCCCTTCCCCTGGAAGGACAGTTTAAATATCCCAATAACAAGGAGCAAGAAAATACAGCAGTAAAGGACCACAAAAAACGACTGGACTGTATAATGTCAAATATACTAACTATCCTGATTTGAACATCACATATTGATATNAACCCTCGGTGTTGCCCCCACTCCTCGCTCAGCCAGTGAGCAGGAACCGGTCTGTATGTGGGATCCGAACCCTCGGCGGGAGTGCCACTGTGCTCCCAAGCGGCGCACTGTAGCATGCACCACCGGGCTGGCCCCTACCTTCCTTCTTAAAACATCCTCATCCATTGGCACTGATGGGGCTACATCCTTCTCTGCATAACCTTTCAAATAAGGTGGCTCCTCAGGAATTAAACACACCTGCCTCTCCTACTCCTGTTTTCACTCTATACTCTGTGTTTAGGCAAGCTCTTGACTTCAGACACCATCCAGGTGACAGTGAGTTCCAATTTAAATACATAGCCCAGACCTTTCCTTTGAGTTCCTCTACCAATGCAACCAACTACCTACACAACATCACCACGTGCAGCTCTAAGGACACATTAAATTCAGCATGTCCCAAACCACACTCGGGATCTTCCCCTGCAAACCTGACCTTCCTCCAGTCTTCCACAGCCAGTGAATGGCACTAATGCCATCTGGCTGTGCACACCAGAAACCTACAAGCCAATCCTGATACTCTTCTTTACCCTGGAGAAGTGGCATTCACAAGCATCAAGGAAGACGTTGCAGGTGAGGGAAAGTTGTAGGAAACTAAACCAATGTGGAACACTTCATCTCTGCAAAGGTATTTCCTTAGCACTGGTTATTTCTTCCCAGTTTGATTTGTTTCTCCTGATATAGTAGCAGGACTGAATATGAAATTTCTCATCGATGTGTTTTTATCCTTTCCTTATGGAGGAGAGACTCACCTCACAGCCTAACATTGGATAAGTAACAACTTCATGTGTTTTCATTGACCAACAATTGTCATTAGGTTTCTCTCCTTGGGTTCTCAAGGCACGATTCCTTCAGGGATCAGGAGCACGGGTGTATCGCATGCATCTCTGCTGGCTGCAAAGGCTTCAGTGTCTGAGAGGCTGGTAGGACTGTCAGGAACGGAGCCATGAGATGAAGCAGGCTGTGACAAGCCTCCCTCTGCTTTCTGAAGTCATGCTTCAGTCCTCCACCTCCCTTCCCCTGGAAGGACAATTTAAATATCCCAATAACAAGGAGCAAGAAAATACAGCAAAGGACCACAAAAAATGACTGGACTGTATAATGTCAAATATACTAACTATCCTGATTTGAACATCACATATTGATATGTGATATCAATTCAACAGGTATTGATATTCAACCCTGTACCCCACAAGATAGGTACAATCAACTATGTTATAATAATAAAAATAAACAAATATTTATTTTTCAAAAGAGTAAAAGATAATACAGCAGAATACAGAACCTCATAAAAGGGATAAACAGCAATAACTTCTTAGTATAAGCATACAGATGCAATATTTGTATATACTTATACTAAATAATTGTTTGTTGTTTATTGAAAATTCAAATGTAAGTGGGCATGCTGTATATTTACTTATTATATCCGGTAACCCCAACCAAAGCACACAAGCTCACATATTCACTCAAAAGTATGTTTGGAGTGTCAACTGTGGGTCACTGTTTTAGCTGCTGGGTGTCAGCAAGACAAATTTTCTCACAGAGCTTTTAGTTCATGATGAAAACCAAACCCAGGTACCTGTGCAATCTGACAGGCTGCACTGCCAGAGGGTGACCCCAACCCACCACTCTGCACAAAGTCTTCCCCTGTCAAAAGATATGAGGTCGGCTCTTAGACACTTGTAGTCTACTTCTTAAATCATTCTCCTCTCAGAACAGACAGTCCCATTGAATTGTGGACAGTGCTACTCATTGGGTTTGGGAATTTGAATGATCTTCATTTTCTTACCCTATTTCTCTGCATTTTCAACAATTTATAAATAAGTGCCTATTATTTGTAAAACGAGTATGAGTTGTTCCATTAGCTCAAGTTGTCAATAGTCACTCTTTCGTTCTATTTCAATTAATGGTGCAAGCCCTGATCTGCATAATTAGCAGGAAGTCTGTTATCCACCGACATGCCTCTTGACCCCTGAATTGCCTGGGCACTTTTCTAGTTAGTCTGAAAGTGTGGAGGGCAGAGGGATCTCTGCCCCAGCAGGGCCAGAGCTGGAATCTGCTCACTGCCTGTGTCTGTCCCTGGGAAGCCATGCCTGCACCCACTCCAGCAGCAGGGGCTGAGCCTGCAGGAGAACAGATACCAGCCAGGCTCTCTGCAGTAGGGTTCACCCACTTCTTTAATGCTAAAACAATCCAATGAATCCCTTGTTTAGAGGTCTCACAGTCTTCCCTTTTAAATTCACAAAGGACAAGGCAAGGCTCTGATTATCGTCCCTTTCTCTGTGCGAGCAGGGGTGTTGTCCAGTCCCATCCATCTAAAAGAAGCTCCTTCAACGATCCCAGGAGCTCTTCTTCTCTGGGAACCCCATCAGCAATTGTGGGGAGACCAACACCCATCATGGAAGATGACATTTCCCTCCCGAGATTCAGAAGCACTTTTCTGCTTTTTCTTTCATTGAAAACAAAAGGACAAATGTAATTTCTAGACGAGGCATCCCACTGCATTTTATAGAAGATACATTAAAATAAAGCAAATCATACTGGGCCCCCATCTCACTATTCACTAGTGGACTAGACAAGGATTTCTCACACCCTATGTCAAGCAAAACCTTTCTCTCACTATCTTTTTTAAGTGGGTAATTCATAATGGTAAAACCATCCATTTGAACTAATTTTTGAAATTAGAAATAAAGCTGATGGTCTGGTCTGATGGTTAGTGGGTTATCAGAACCTACTAACATTAGAGTCATTAAAGTTGGTATACAACCCCCCCGACACACACACACACTCTGCTAAATTTGACTGGCTTTAAAAAAAGAAAGAATGAAAGTTGAATGGACCAAGGTAGTGCGTCTTGACCCATAAATTTAACCATCAGTTCATTTTTATTTTTTTTATTTTTTTATTTTTGTCTTTTTTGTGTGTGTGTCCGGCAACGGATCGCAACCCTCAGTGTCGCGCCCGTACCGGACCGGGACCGGCAATGGAATCGCAACCCTCGGTGTTGTGCCGCACGGGAACCGGTCTGTATGTGGGATCCGAACCCTCGGCGGGAGCGCCGCCAAGTGACGCACTGTAGCAGTGCGCCACCGGGCCGGCCCATCAGTTCATTTTTAAAATAATATTTTATTTCATTGGTATTGGTATGTTCTCATGCCTAAGTAATTCATAACTATCCGTATAAGATTTTTAAAAAGGAGAGACTCTTTATCATGAGCAAAACCAGTGGAAATATTTGGCAATTCATCTCAGGTCACAGCTAACATTTTTACCAGAATGAACCAAAATGGTAATTAAATAAAATAAACCCAAATCTCACAAAGGCTTATGTTGTAAGATTTTAGTGCAGTGAGGGGACATTAAAGATAATCAACAAGGATGCTTTTGTTTTACAGCTGAGAAAACTGAGACCCAGAGACACAAAGGCACAAAGTCACCCAACTAGCTTGTCATTAATTCAGCAACTCAGTAGTTGACAACTCCTACGTGCCAGCACTGGGGTGGGAAGTCCAGGATGAATAAATTGCACACAGAGAAGTTCACTGTCTTGTCAAAGCTGGAACTAAGACTCAGGCCTCCGCAATCCTAGGGCAAAGTCTTTCCTTTCCAGGATGGCAGGCTGCTGGAGTGGCCCCTGCTGTCTTGGGGACATGGAAGAATAATGCTATTCAATGCTTGGAGCAAATACCCACCCAGCCCATCCCCTGAGAGTTTCACTTACCTCCAAGGGGTCACTTATAAGCAAGTCGACTAATAACTTCTGTTGGAAAATAAAGAAAATTGTGGAAAGTAATTATTCCCAAAGTCATACCCAATGAGATTATCAAATGCCCACATGACTTTGAATGCTTTCTCCTTCATTTCAAACCACTGCTAAATCATCTATGCCCCGGAGCATGAAAATGCAGTGCATACACCAAAACAAGTCAGGTGGGTTTTATTTGTTGTTGTTGTTTGTTTTTTCCTGTGCTGTTGCAGAAATGTCAATTTGCCACTTCATTTAGCAGCAGAAAAGAAAGCTCCAGATGGGATAGGGGAAGCATGAACAATGAGCCTCATCACTTGGGGGAAAAACTTGGAATTTCTGACCAAAATGAATTCCTTACAGTTTCAGGGAAAGCTATTAGCAAGTAGATAAAGTATGAGATCAGAATTGCCTCTGTCCCAGATAGTGGCAGTTTGGATTTCAATTGTGTTGACCTCAGATTCTGTCACCGCCACCAACCTCCTTGGGCTAACCAAGACACCACCGTCAGCTTGTTCCCTTTTATTTGTTTATTTATTTTTTTACACTTACCGATGGCTTTCCATGCTAAGACAAAATCCAGACTCCTCATCGATCTTGCAAAGCATGAATCTAAGTGTTTAAACTGCATAGAGGAAACTCCATATGCACGCAACACCAGAGGACGCAGCAACAAGAAGATATTTGCTTCAACAGAAAAGTCCTTCGGCTGGGATTTAGGAGAGCTGGGTTCATGGTCCAAGTCTGACCTGAGACCTAATTGACTCATCCCTGTGCTCCCAGTCCCAGTGCCCAGCACAGGAGAGGAGCTAAAGGTAACATTCTCCATCCTATGTGCCTCCAAGACAGATCCCCTTCCATTGGGCTGACCCTATACT
>NW_007726593.1:534545-536693 GCF_000696425.1 Galeopterus variegatus | reverse complement strand
ATACAAAAGTAAGAAACACAGACTTAAAGTTCAGTACAGAGTGCAGGCTGGCCCAAGAGAGCGAGCAGAGGCTCCCGGAGAGTAAGTCAGATATAAAAAGAAAGAAATGCACACTCCACAGGCAGAGCGCAGACTGGCTCCAGCAGAGCGAGCAACCTCCCAGCCTTCTGCAGGGATTCGGCCCTTACAGTTTCACTATCTAATGAATATTCAATTAAGGGGGTGGTTCCCAGCTATAAAAAATAGTCTTGCATGTGCTCAGTAGGCGTTTTCCTGGAGCATGTTCCTTGGTGAGATCCTGTCACATGCACTAGACATACTCAAGAATGTTCTGTGCTCTTTAACCCTCTAGTGGAAGGTCACTCAGAGGATAAACTCCACTTTACTTAGCATGCCTGGTTACCAGGGTTACATAACCCCTCTGTACGGAGCATGCCCAGACACTGGATTTGCACAAGCCAGGCCCTTGTGGTCTCATTTTTCCCATGTTGGTGCCAAAAATAGGTCTAACTGGCAACACTAACTTTCCTCTAGGACAGGGCCAGGAGGAGGGGCCTGAGACCTCAGGGAGTGGCGTAAAACCCAGAGGTGTGTCCTGAAACCTGAGCCCAGGGAAACTGGGCGCCTCCTACATCAACTTGATTACATAACATCTCATATTGCTATTTGGTCTCTTTGCAGGGGGGCATGATTTCTTAATTACTTCACTGCATTTGCCTTGACACTCATCTAGATCTTGAACCCCTTCTCTAACCAGTCAAAAATCCTAATTTCTTGTCCCAGTTCTCTCGCAACTACTCCCAAATAGTCTGAGCAAAACCAGTCATCTTCCATTTTCTTATATCAAAAATACGAAGCCCCTAAAATTGCTTCCAGCTCTAATAGTGCACAGGTCTAAGATTTTATTTACTGCTTAGAAATTCAGATTTGTCCTTTTGGGTTTTATTATTATTACTCCTTTCAATTCCTAGCACAGTTACAGCACATAAGAAGTGCTTAATCCAGAAGGAAGTGGGACAGAGGTTTGTGAGATCTTTTTTCTGGCTACTCTTTGTGGAAGTGGCCAGAATTCCAAAGGTTAAAATCAGCTGTCTTTGGAAGAGTCCTTCAACTACTACAAACTTTGCTATTAAGCTAAGAGTATCAGAAGTCTTTTTTTTTTTTTCTTTCGTCAAAGCATTGGAGAAGATAATAGCAAAGGCTTCCTAAAAATCTGTCTTCAAAGCTTATAATTTTCAACCAACAAGAAGCAATTCCTTTACTGCCAAAGGGCAGGAGTCTTCTGTCTCCTTAAATGAAGAGGAAATGCAGTGTGTCATACGACTACCTGACCCCATTTAGGAAGAAATAAATGAAACGATCAACAGTTTTATTTTGCAATTTGGAAGGAAAGGGTGAGCTCTGATCATCCTGGCATGCTCCTGATTTTCGGCTGGAGGAAAAAAAACAAAGGGTATTTACAAGAACCATCATGTTATTAAAGTGAGATAATTGCTTCAGCCCTTCTAAAATGTTTTGCAATATTAATTTTTCACAACTGGGATTTCTAATCTCCTCTGTGATGGATCCCCGCCAGAGTCTCTCTCTTGCCAGCACTGAAGTGTGGGACTGTAATTCGCATGACCCTTGTCTCTTACAGAGACACGGTCATTCATTACCCAGTGCTGTGCCCAATTTGCATCTCAAATCCACAGGCACTTTTTCTACAGCCGTTACCTAAATTTACCCTTGCAACCATGGCCACAGGCAGCCTCCAGGGAAGAGTCATAGTGGAAGGCCCCCTGGCCTTTTGAACTTGCAGCTCCCCCAGTTGCAGACATCAGCTTAAAAGCTAAGGATTGAAAGTCTTCTGCTGAGTTTGGAGGTACCCTCCTTTATGTCTTGTCAACACCAAGTAATGTTGGAGTGAGCATGACTGAAGTGATGTGTTGACCTAAAGCCACATGGAACAAAAAACACGTAGGGGGGTGACATTTTTTTTCTTAACATGCATTTCTCTGAGTTCCCTCTGGTCTCCTGGTTATTTGATATTTTGAACCTTGGTGACGGGGCAAGATGACATTATTTACATAAGTGAAAAGTTGTTGTCGGGCCGGCCCGGTGGCGCACTGGATAGTGCGCCGCTTGGGAAGCGCGGCTGGCGCTCCC
>NW_007726593.1:531738-534046 GCF_000696425.1 Galeopterus variegatus | reverse complement strand
GTGATGTGTTGACCTAAAGCCACATGGAACAAAAAACACGTAGGGGGGTGACATTTTTTTTTCTTAACATGCATTTCTCTGAGTTCCCTCTGGTCTCCTGATTATTTGATATTTTGAACCTTGGTGACGGGGTAAGATGACATTATTTACATAAGTGAAAAGTTGTTGTCTAGTCAGCCTGGAGTTGCAAACTTGCCGCAAAACACGTACTGTCCAGAGCCTGAGAAACCAAAGAAGAATTCAATGAGGCTATGCTGATTCCGCCCTGAAGCGAATCAAAATACTGCAGGATCCTAAGACAGTTCCAAGGAGGAACTGTCGGGTCCTTGGTGAGAATTTGCACCTGGCCACTCTCTTTGAGGTTTACCAGGGAGATGGGTTAGACTAACATCTGTTCTCAGGTCATAAGTATCCCGAACAAAAGCTGACTTCCATTTTCACCAACTTTTGACTTTTGGGTCATTTGTTTTTTGTTTGAGGAGAAACAGCCAGACTAGTGTTCAGTAACAAGATTTTGGGGAACCCAAGCCAGGAGCTGAACACTTTGGGATAACAGATTCTGACGAGCCATGCCAGGGTTTTTGTAAGGGGCAGGCAGCCGGAGGTGGGTTCAGTAATTGTCCTTTATTCTTTATATTTTGTCAACATCAAGTAATTCAAAAAACTATGTAAAACTAGGGCTCTGAGTAACTTTGAATAGATTCTCTTGCTGATTCTAACCTGTTGCTTATCTGCCAAAGGAAGAAAGAAAGAGAGAAGAATAAAAAATAAATGGGGAAGAATATTCAAAGGGCTTTCTGAAACACCCAGCACCCAGTCAGAAATGACAGTCCCCAAATCACATGCACTGATAACACGCGAGCTGCTGGTTGTTCTTAAGTGACATGCAAGAAACGTTTGAAGTTTGAAATTTGTTCATTCATGATTTCACAGTTGAATTCATTCATTCATTCATTCATTCACAAGCATCCATTGCCAGTCATGGGGAACATATGTGTGGTTGATTATTGCTCAGAGACTATCTTGATATCTTGTCTGTAAATTCCCTGAGATCACATCTTGCCTATTTGCTGTTATATCTCCAAGCATAGCATAGTGTGTGGCAGAGAGTGTGTCTGATGAAAGAGATATTGGGGTGGGAGCAAGAAAATTAAGGTGTGAGGAGTTTACGTCTATCCTGAGCATCTTGGGAAATATCTGAGCCAGAGTGGGAGCTCCATGAATGTTAGTTGTTTCCACGTACAGTCTCCAATCCAGCCTGGACAGGAGCGAGAGAAGTGGTTTCAGAAGGGGTGATGCTTCAGTTAGGCTCTTTAAAAAAGTTAAATTAAATAAAACAAGTAAAAATAAGCCAAGCAGGATCAAAGAAGTAGACAAAACAGGAGAGAGCATTTGAGAAGAGAAAATAGCAGAGGCTGCTCCTATAGAGTAATTAATGTGATTTATTTCCAAAGCATTGGCTAAACTGTGTGACTTGAGTTGTGCATGTCCAGCTTGGATAAAAATATCTTGGCACAAAATTTGTATGATTCTATGGATATTTGCTTACAGAGAAATGAACAAGGCAACTACCTGTCTTCATTACATATTTTTGTTTGTGTGTGAGAATGTGTGTGTGTGTGTGTGTGTGTGTGTTTTGTTTCGTTTGGGGCAGCTGGCCAGTAAAGGGCATGACTTGGGTTGAATGTCCCCCCAAAACTTAATCTCCACTGTAATTGTTGAGGGTGGGAAATCCTACTATGGTAATTGAAGCAGGAGGAGGCTGTAAGAGGTGATTAGATTGTAGGGCCATGGTGTAGTGAATGGATTAATACTGGTGGTCAAGGGTGTGGTTCTGAGGGCTTTAAAAGGAGAGCACATGAGAGGTTAGTCTCTCTCTGCTCAACCATTTTCTGCCATGTGAGATCACTGCATCTCTGTAGAGCCATGCCAAGTTACAGCAATAGCTACATTAATTGTCTGGTTGGGATTATTGTCGGGCTCCTGCCAATGTAGCCAATTGTATTGCTAGGGCTAGGGGTTAGGGCCCACAGAGCCTTCAAACCCACTGTACAGACTGGGTCACAGACCCCTCACACACAGGTCCACACTCTAGATTATTGGGAAAGATCCCAGGAGCCCTTGGCAGGTGACTCGAGCTCAGTCCTCAGTCCTCAGCTTCCTGAGCAGCAGCGGTGGTGGCAGCAGCAGTGGCTTACAGCAGATCCAACAGCAGCGGCAGTGGCGGCCTCCCCATGCCCCCCCTAGGGGCATCCCAGGGGTGGGGAGCTCTGGCAGCAACAGCCTCTAGCAGCAGTAGCAGCCTCTC
>NW_007726593.1:530252-531236 GCF_000696425.1 Galeopterus variegatus | reverse complement strand
GTCATAGAAATGAACAATGCACCCAGCAGTAAAGCAAGCAATGCTTTATTTAAAGAGAAGAAAGCTTATGCTTAATGGAGATAGCCATAGTGAAGTCAGCTCTCCAAGGGGAGCTGTTCAGGTCCTTTATAGGGCAAGGGGTACAGGCCAGCATCAGCATTCTGCACCTCTGGAGGTGGCCCATTCTGTTCTTCCTGGTTGCATCATGGACACATGTTCAGTTAGGGCTTTGGTCCTTGCACCTGCTCAATAGGTCTAAGATAGTGGTGTGGGTCATTGTAGCAATCACCTTGAAGCTTTGTGCACCTGTGGGAGTTAGGCCAACGGCCTGGGGGGAAGTTTGTGGTTTAAAAAGAAGTTGCTTATCTTAGTTTGTAAATATAGCTTACCTAGGTGTGCTGGATTCTTTAGAAGTAGGGGTGAGGGGCTGAGTTGAAGGGCTGAGTCCCATCCCTAACTTGTCTCATGTCTGCAAAGCCAATCTCTTCTGCTCAGCTCATCGGAACACATTCTATTTTATGGACTCCAATGTTGTGTGATTCTAGAATTATAATAAAGCCAGTTGAGATCTTTAAACTAAATTTGTTGTGATTTTGTCACCTCTAAAGCATGGATGCAGACCATTTAAATGATCAAGAATTCAATCATCTACAAATACTGTCAGCACATGAAGTAAGCAATGTGGAGCATACAAAGATGACCATGACCTGACCTTCAAATTTCTTGCAATCTAGGAGAGGAGAGTAGCATACTGAGCAGTAACTTCCCCAGGAGGAGTACAAATAAAGAGCTCTGGAAAACCTAAATAAGAAGGGATTACCTCTAGCTCGGAGATCAGCAGTGCTTCCTGGAGAATGGGATCTGGAAAGCTCTACCCTCAGGCAATGGTTCTCCAGCTTTCATCTGATCAGAATCTCCTGGAAAGCTACTTAACCAGACTACTGGGCCCCACCTGCAGATGATCTCATTCAATAGGTCTTGAGC
>NW_007726593.1:522166-528822 GCF_000696425.1 Galeopterus variegatus | reverse complement strand
TTAAAATGAGACCATTAGGGTAGGTCTTACTCCAACATGACTGGTGTTCTTATAAAAAAAAGGCACTTTGAATGCACTCAGACCCACAGAGGCAAGAGGATGATGCGAGACACACTGGAGTATGACATTTGAAATAGAAGATTAGAGTCATGCATCTACAAGTCAAAGAACACCAAGGGTTGCAGGCACCACCCGAAGCTAGAAATGACAAGGGAGGAGTCTCCCCTCCAGGTTTCAGAAGGAGAAACCCTGCTGGCATCTTGCTCTCAGACTTCTTTCTTCCAGAACTGTGTGACAATAAGTTTCTGTTGTCCTAAGTCACCCAGTCAGTGGTACTTTGTCAGGGCAGCCCTAGCAAATTAATACAGAAGTCAATGTCAAATTCTTTATGTACACACACACACTCACACACTACAAATCTTGGCATTTACCGTTTTAAATAGCATTTCCACATGTTGTCCTCTGTCCTATTAAGTGGCCTTCATAATGAGGATCATGACCTTCATTTACAAACCACCCTTGCATGGAAAGATTTGTATTGTTTCAAGCAAATGAATTAGAACAAGGATATGTTTTCCACAGGCTCCCCTAGTCTTTGGATAGCACATAGAAAATTAGCTGTTACCACCCACACCCAGGTGCTGTGGCACCTGCAATCTCAGGCCTGCCCAGCTGCCAGTCAATCTGGCCATCAACTTTGTTCCTTGTGCTTTCCTTGTCTTGCACTTGAGTGGAGGAGTAATTTACCGCAGGCTCGCACAAACAATTAATAAATGGGAAGAAACTACTTTTGAGTGCCACTTGCCATGACTGCAGAAACTATAAAACAAACTGCCTGAAAACACCAGACTTAGGTTCTTCCTCCCTCCTGTTAATACTTTAAAAGTCAGAATTAGAGGGCCGGCCCGGTGGCACACTGGAGAGTGCGCCGCTTGGGAGCACGGCGGCACTCCCATCGAGGGTTCGGATCCCATGTGGAGACCGGTTCCCGCTCACTGGCTGAGCGCGGTGCGGGCACAACACCGAGGGTTGCGATCCCGTTGCCAGTCCCCGGTACGGGTGCGACACCGAGGGTTGCGATCCCGTTACCGGTCAGTAAAAAAGACAAAAAGGAAAAAAAAAAGTCAGAATTAGAACTTATGACAATTAGATGCTTTGATGACAGAAGCAAGGTGTTGAGAGAGACACTACTGGTTCATAGTGCTCAGAACTTACCGTCACCTACAGAGACAACATGTCAACCCACATGGTCTAGAGAGGAGGGCGCATGACCTCCCCATAAGTAATGAGTGTCATTAAGATCATTAAGGCTGGGGGAAGGACATGCATTTCAACAGAGACACCCCATATGGGTCAGAAAACCCCATCTGTCAAGCCTTACACCAAAGCCTGTCATTTTAGCTCTTTGTCTTTCTTTAGCAGAGTACTGCCCTACGTCTTTCTTATCTCTTCTTCCACCTGGAGAGAGAAAATCTCAGTGTACAGACATTCCACTCAAAGTCCAAAGAGCCCATCAGCTGAGTCTCCTGCTGCCTGTAAGGGGGAAGGAGGTCCCCCCCAATGGTGGTCTTGGTGGCAAAGGCAGGGATGGAGCAGGAGAGGACACGTGAAGTGGCCCGGGCTGGGCTCATCACCTCACACTGACTCATGTTTACATTTCACTCCTGCTTGTTGGAAAGGAAACCATGGAAGTACTTGCAGTAAATTAAGTTTGACATCTTCCTTCAGAAGACAAATGTCCTAATTTCCACCCCATGCCAGGAACAGCTGGATGCTTCCTGGCTGCTCCATAATGACTGATTAGTGCACACAATGGGCTAATCACTCCTCCATATTTGGGGGTCAATTCTGATTATTGCTTTTCACACTTGAAGAGAGTTTCCTGGAGTCTTGTTTGGCTGCTGCCTCGTTCTCCAGGAGGACACAGCAGGGTGACCATTGTAAATGTCAGAGCCCAGGGATTCAGTATCCAACAGCCCAAAAACATCGTGCAGCAATTCCCAGCCTATCAAATGCAATCAATCTCTAAATCAGTGGGTGTCCCCACAGTCCATTAAAGGGTACATTGGTAAGTTTTCATAGATATATGCTTGTTCTGCTCGTACAGATTAAGTTGAAACATTCAATTGAGAATATGCCCAGATCGAACACAGTTTTTGGAAATCACAGCCTGTCTTTCCCCAGGGACACAGCCGCGTGAGTTCTCTCTCAAAGGGACCCTGCATGATCAGATCAATGATTAGGGAATGGGCAGTGGGGCTTTCTTTGGTAGCTGCCCCAAGGAGGATTCTTAAATCTGCCCATAAAATGCAGATCAGATGCCCACTACAATGGTTATGGGGCTTTTGATAAGTCTTGACAAGTTATGGTGCTCTGTATTCTGTTTGTAATGACACTAAAATGATTTGTAAATGACTGGCTAAGTGCTTTTTTTTTTTTAAAGATGACTGGTAAGGGGATCTTAACCCTTGACTTGGTGTTGTCAGCACCACGCTCAGCCAGTGAGCAAACCGGCCATCCCTATATGGGATCCGAACCCGTGGCCTTGGTGTTATCAGCACCACACTCTCCCAAGTGAGCCACAGGCCAACCCCCAATGACCAAGTAATTCTAATATAAGAGAATATAAAGAAAACCATATAAAGAACACCCTGCTGGTGTTATCTTGGGACTCACCCTTTAACCCACTGCAGCAAAGGAGTAATTAGTGAGGTCCTGGGTAAGCATCCAGGTATCTCCACAGAATTCCAGACTTTTATGATTTTTCAATTGTGTAAAGTTGATGCAGGACCTCACTAGGGAATGCAATCCTACAAGCATAGGCTGTTCCTCAGACTCCCTACTGATGCAACATGCACACAGCTTGGCCCCTGCATCCCAGGTCCTGGCCATATCCCTAAACCTCCCAGGCTTGTCTTGATGTTAGTGGCAATTTAACAAGCAATTATTATGCAGCGCGCATTGTAATAAGCACTGTACCGGCATTATTTCATCTAACAACCTGTTATAACAATCCCTCCCATGTGAGGTAGGTGTTATCATCCCCATTTTACAGATGTAAAAACTGTGACTTAGAGAGAGAGGTTAATAGATTGACAGAGGTCACAGAGCTAGGAAGAGACCAAGTCACAACTTGGATGCAGGTCAACCCAGTGCCACATCCCATATAACCATTACACATACTCTCTCCAACTATCAGCAAAATTCACTCCCCCTGGTTTTTCACTACTTTATAAAGAAAGATTACTGACTCTAGTTGGGAGACTGGCCTTTTAGCTCCTGAGGCATCTCACATTAGTCTAATCCTCATTTTCTCTTATCCATGCAATCACATGTGTATTTACTTGAAGAAAAAATGATGAGTTTGAACTCATCATAAAGAAAAGGGATCTGGATCTGTCCTGGTAAGTCTGGGAAGTACAGGTTCACGGAGGTTAGCCCTAGCACATGGCTACCGATGATAGCACATTCATTGATTCATTCTTTCCTCAAAGAGCTCGGAATACATTCCATGCAAGGTGCTCAGGACGCAATGACAAATAAACACAGCCCCTGCCCTCAAGTGCTCGTAGCAGGGAAACTGAGTAAGGAAGAAATCATTACAATCCAACATGGTAAACCCTGTGCACAAGTGTATGGGATGTGACCACTGGGTGGCAGGCACCTAATCCAGGCAGAGGATGTCATGGAAGCCACATCCCATCTGCTACGGATTGAATGTGCCCCCACACCTCATTGAACCTCATCTCCATTGCAATAGTGTTAAGAAGGTGGGAAATCCTGTTATGGTAATTGAAAGGTGAGGCCTTTGAAAGGGGATTAGATTGTGAGGACTGTGTTCTCATGAATGGATTAATCCGTTGATGGTTTAATGGGTGGTCATGGGTGTGGATCTGATGGCTCTATAAGGAGAGCAAATGAGCAGGTCACCTCCCTCTTGCTCAGCCCATTCACCATGTGATGCCCTGTGTTGCTGTAGAAGAAGACCCCCACCAGATATGTTCCCTGGACCTTGGACTTCCCAGCCTCCAAAACTGTAAGAATAAATTCTATGTCTGTATAAATTACCCAGTTGCAGATAATCTGTTATAAGCAACAGAAATGAACTAATGCACCATCCAAGGGTGGAGTCCAGCATTCACCATGTGGTTAAATGGGACACCCAATGGCCCAGGAAGACACATGCTTATTTGTTTTCTTTTATTAGTTGAAGAGAATGAGAGATTCTTGCTTATACTTCTTCCATGCTTTGGCTAAGATTTTTAGCCAATTCAGGAAAATTTTCCAAGTGATAAATATGAGGCTAAATGCAACCAGAAGACAATCTAGGGACATTGGTGGGACTCCATGGAAGCCAGTTTCCAAGTCCTCACCATGAGAAATGTGTCCACTCATCTCTCAGTCTCCTGGTGTGACCTAATGAGTGGCCCAAGCATTTGAACCGCAGCTTATAAGAAAAGGAGAATAAAAATGTGGGAAGCAAGCAAATGAGAGGCCCCAACATCTTTATGCAAACGTGCCTGAAACACAGGTAAATGGTAACATTTAACAGCAGCTATAAGCAGCAGAACTAGTTTGGGGAATTTATGTTTTAATCACCCTAGATCCTGTGGGGGGTGGGGGGCCAATGGGACAATTATAGCAACTGAAGGCTTTGGAATTTGTCAAGAAAAGATTGTGGTAGATTCTTTTTTAAGACCAAGGAAAGGTTCTGAATCAACTTTTCTCAAGAACCAACTTTAAATTTTTCTGGGACTTCAAGCCAGACTCCAGTTGAACAGTGACTTCTCACGAAATCTTAGACCTGATGGAGACAGTGACAAGGAGTCCTCAAGGCCCCAATGTTTGCCCACAGTGTTGACTGTGCACTCACTGCTTGGCCAAGCACAGCACCAGGCACTCGACCTAGGATCTCTCACTTAATCCTCAAGAACACCATGGCCAGGAGACGTCATTCCCACTATACAGATAAGAAAAACCAGATTCTGAGAGGCAGTAACTTACCCACATCCTGTAGCTCATAGATGGCATGGCTAGGATGCACACCCAAATATACAAAATTCTACAGGGAGGTGTTTTGAAGTCAATAAGCTAGTGGCAAAAATGCTACACATAGGGCCGGCCCGGTGGCGCACTGCTACAGTGCGCCGCTTGGGAGCACGGCAACGCTCCCACCGAGGGTTCGGATCCCACATACAGACCGGCCACTCACTGGCTGAGCAAGGTGCAGGTGCAACACCGAGGGTTGGGATCCCGTTGCCGGTCACGAAAAAAGACAAAAAGGAAAAAAGTAATAATAATAAATTTTTTTTAAAAAATGCTACACAGAGCAACCCTGAGGAAGCCTTTTATTAGTTACAAGCTACCACATTTTTCCTGGGCTCTGAAGACCACCTGGATTGTGTGATTTAATGTGATGCACTTAGAGACTATGCCCCAAAGTAAACAGGGTTGAAGAATTACCCTTTCCTAAGGCATCTACCTGTAGATTGCAAAGATGTACACCTGAAAACAATCCTTCCTTCTGTATATAAAGAGGCCTCCTGGCACATGGCTGCATCTGGGTCTGGGGTGAGCAGGTGCAGAACTGACAGCTGCCTGGGCTCCTAGCAGTGTCCTGTGGCTGCTATAGTGCACCTTGCTCTGTTTTCCATGGTCTCTTGCTTGGAGTGGCCAGCATAAGCCTGAGGCACCAGACCATAGCATGTGAAATGATACCCACCTACCTGATCATCTCCATAGGTAAGTCACCCCTTAGTAATAAACTCCAGGCTGGCCAGTTAGCTCAGTTGGTTAGAGTGGAGTGCTGTTAATAGCAAGGTCCAGGGTTCAGTCCCTGTATTGGCCGACTGCCTAATAACAATAATAATATAATGATAATAACAAAAAACTCTTTGTAAACTGTGTGGAGTTGCCTGTTTGATTTTCAGACTTAAAGTGCCTTCATGGTCCAGAAACTATTTTACTTTAGCTCTGTATTCAGACAATAAGGAATTCAGACAACTCAAGAGCAAGAAAACAAATGACCCAGTTAAAAAAAATGAACAAAGGACCCACATGGACATTTCTCAAGACCTGCAAATGGCCAACAGATAAATAAAAAAATGCTCAATATCACTAATCATCAGAGAAATTCAAATTAAAACTACAAATGAGATATAACCTCACACGTGTTAGAATGGCTATTATCAAAAAGACAAAAGTTAGCATATATTGGGAAGGATGTGGAGAAAGGGAACCCTTGTATGTTGTTGGTGGGAATAAATTTTATACAGCTATTATGGAAAACAGTATGGAGGTTCCTCAAAAAACTAAAAATAGAACTACCGTGTAATCCAGCAATCCCCCTACTGGGTGTATATCTAAAGGAAATAACATTGGTGTGTCAAAGAAATATCTGAACTGTCATGTTCATTGCACTCCTAGTTCCAAAATATCCAAGATATGGAGTCAACCTAAGTGTCCATCAACAGATGAATAAAGAAAACTTGGTGTATAGGCCCAATGAATGCTATTCAGTCTTAAAAAGAAAGAAAGAAATCCTGTCATTTATGACAATGGTGGGCAAACCTGGAGGACATTGTGTTAAGAAAAATAAGCCACATGCAGAAAGACAAATACCACATAATCTCACATATATGTAGAATCTTAAAAAG